>NC_136489.1:73370820-73525820 GCF_053919585.1 Euprymna scolopes | reverse complement strand
TTTGAGGTTGTTTGTGTAAATACCAATAGGTACGAATAATACACATTCATATGTGAATCAATCATACACACATACACTCATATATATGTGTGTGTGTGTGTGCATATATGTGTGTGTGCGTGCGTGTGTGCGTGCGTGTGTGTGTGTGTGTGTGTGTGTGTGTGTGTGTGTGTGTGTGTGTGTGTGTGTAATTGCGTTTATATACGTAGGTGCATATGAAAATTATTTGATTTGCAGACAATCACGTTTTGGTAATATGATTTCAACAAGACTGCCAATCGAAGGCGTGTATACATTTTCGAAGATGTTTGCTCCTGCGAGCCAAAACAAGGAGAATAACGTCATTAATAAGCTAAGCCAAAAACATACAATACATGTACATTCGATAGAAAGTGAAACTCGTCAACGACTCAGTATCGAACAGAATGGGATGTGGGGAAAAATTTTTTTTTCAAATCTGAAACTGTCCAGAAAATTGGAAAGTGCAATATATCGAGAGACTTATATAGCATTATGGTAAACGTATACTTAAAAAGCAAACAGTGAGTGAAAAACGTTTCCCAATTTAAAAAAGACATTTACATTTAATAGTAATTAAAAAATATATTGATGATAAATATGAAATATTATAGTATTTTATTAATATGTTAATGTATTATGTCTTAAAGGAAATTCCCTAAGCAGCTCATCAGAGACAAATACGTTAAAGATGCATTACTTACATATATTGGTGTTATTATCTTATCCTAAATCCTTTATTTATTATATTTTTATTCTATATGGTCCTGTTTTTTTTTATTTTATTCGGTTCTAGTTTAGATCTTTAGGTGTTTTGATTTTTCTATGGAAAATATTTATTTATTTGTCTCAAATAGTTTAATTTGTTTTTTAATAGATACTTTTAACATTATTGAATATTTACTTATTTTTTGTTGATATAATGATTTAATTTTTGCGTTTCCTTTTTAATAATTATTTATTTCCTAATGATTTATTTATGTTATTGTTTTTAATTATTCTTGGAGTGTTATGTAGCGGTGCATATGAAAGTATATAAAATCTCCGATCAGGTTACGATGGTTTTGGGTTTAACTTCGGTTCTAGCATTCAGACTTGTGGTAAGTGTGCTCTTTTTTGGCTAGTTCAAAGGGCAAGAAAGTCCACTGTCGAAGTAATGCCACCCAACTGTCTCCCGGTTGAGTCTGGTATCGGCCAAAAAATAAAAACAAATACCTGCACCCTCGGGAGATATTTTGTGCCTACGGATATCGACTGAAGAGAGGAGGACAGAGGTTCGACATTGAACAAAGCGAAAGAAATGGAAAAAAGCACAAACATATTTACATAGTTGGATTTTAAAATTTGGCGGGGGAGGGCGGTCCGAACATTTATTTTACTGGAGAACAATTCACAACTGAATTATGCTGTAATAAATACATGTGCCTGACAGAAAAATATAAAATTAACATGTATCAGAAAGAGTACTTGAATATTTCTATTATCCCAGTGGGGGCGTAAAACACAAGACGGCTCTTCAGGCTGAAAGTGCATCGGCAAAATAGTCTGGGCTTGAAACATAAGAACGCTCTTCTGGCTGAATGTTCATCAGAAGACGAGTCGGGTTTCGAAGCACAAGAAAATGCAACACAATGGAGAGCGGTAAACATGGAGTGAGGAATCCAAATATGGCGCGGACATGTTAGCGATAAAGTAAAGGGGGGAAGTAGTTGATTTCGGGGTGCAACGAACCCTATCTCGTCAGGTTCTTCGGATGACAGATATTGCCTCGTATTTTTGTTTTCTCATTTCATTATCTCAATACTTCCGGCTGATGGTCTTGTGCTATCCAGTTAAGGAACAAACTTCTTCAATAATTCAATACGTGACCGTTATAAGGATCTTGCAACATCATTCGACCATCACCTTGATTTGGAGACCAGCGCAGTCAAGCAAGAATCAAGAAGAGTTTCTATGATATTAGTACTTCGAAGTTATGACCTTTTGCCGCTCCGTCAGTGAAGCAGACTTCTTCAATAGTTTTATACGTGATGGGGATAAGGTTTAAGCCATGGTATCTGACAGTCGAACACGTTCATTAGCGCCGAATTCAAGTTAAGAAATCTTTGAAATTTCCTTTTCAATTTCAGGTTAACACAGGTTGCGTGACCAACTCACTTTTAATATTTATTATCAAATATTTTAAATAATATTTATTATCAAATAGTTTAATTAATATTTATCATCAAATATTTAATTAATATTTATTATCAAACAGTGTAATTAATATTAATTATCAAACAGTTAAATTAATATTATTATCAAATAGTGTAATTAATATTTAATATCAAATAGTGTAATATTTTTAAAAGAGGTAACATTTTTATGTTAAAGAGAGAGAATTGTGCCGATTTGTATTTGTTTCTATTGTCGGTCATTTTTATATGAAAAATTTATTAAATGTTCAATTATCTGTCGGTTTAGTTGTATTGATTTATATGGTCCTTTTTATATTATATATTTATCATAATTATTTATTTCCTATTTATTTTTATTTTTAATGCTATTTTTTTCTTTTTAGAAGTGTTCTTTAAGTGTCAATATTAAACTATAAATGTGAATCGTAACTAGTGCCAGCGATTTGCTTCAGGGTGTAATTTAGCAATCCTAATTAAGATTATTATCGAAATGTCCCAACATACCTTTCTATGATTAGAATACCTATTTTATTAGTTGATGCAAGCCTCTACGTGCATGTGAAATGAAGACTAACGTGTTTGTATGTGTTCCTTGACAATAATGTTCATAGACCTCACTTTGCTATTGATATATAATCGTCATCAGTAAAAGTTAAATTGCATATCTACTTCCACCATTATATCGCAAGTTACTTCAGCCGTTAGATTTTACATTGTTTTGTTTTCTTTAATTTTGAATTACTATCTATATGCACATGAAACAAGTAAACTACTATTACCTATATATTTTAACAACTTAAATGTGGGTTTTGTTGTTGCTTCAACATAAACTTATTCCGAAACTAAATTAATCAAATAGTAGTATTGCGAGAAAATAAAATAATAAGGTCAACTGGACGTAAATACAAATAAAAGTGCGATTGTAGGAAACGGTAATTATAATAAGCGAAAGAAAAAACTAGAAAGAAGTGATAATAAAATAAACGAAATGATAATAAATTATAGAAAGAGAATTTTAGGTTGAGAGACGAATTACGTAGACAAAGTCTAAAAGTATAACATAATCTATAAGTGGATATTATTGCAAGAAAGCCTGACCCCCACCCCCACCCCCAAAAATAAACAAATTGCCCTTAATCTGTGCCCGTGCCTAAAATAAGACACACATTCCATTATCAGATTTTCCTTCAAAGAACTGCTCGGCTGTCGTGCAAAGTACTGCGTAGCTGCCTCCCACTTGACTATAGCATGGTTGTTTAAAAGTCTAACGTGAACAAGTTCTTCATGTGCCGCCCTCTAATATAAATTAACTTATCCAAGTTCCACCATAATTTACCATCATGATAACCATCAATACTGTTCCTTGAGTGGGCTGCAGGTGGGCTTGATAAACGGTTATATATATATATATATATATATATATATATATATATATATATATATATATATATATATATATATGTGTGTGTGTGTGTGTGTATATATATACATACATATATATACATATATATACATATATATACACATATATATACATATATATATACATACACTTGTGCCCGATATTATTCATACCCCCCCCTTGAAAATTGAGTTTATTAGGTGTAACTTTGTAAGAATTTATTGTTTACGTCCATATTGATACATACTCTTAATAAACCTCTTCTGATCATTTTCGTCATTTTAAAACCTCGGGATACTTGTAATAAAAGAAATATACAGCTATTTATAAAATCTGCAATGTTCAAAAATAATCATACCCCCTTATTTTTTCAGTATTAATCGAGTTTCTGACTGTTTGTTTCCTGTTTGATTCTTATTTTGAATGCTTTTATACAACCTTTTATTAATTTCATTTCGTTTTTTGAATTTTTCAGAAATTAAAATGATATCACCTGAAAACCAATAAAAGAATAAAAATTATTAGAATGGGGAAGAAAAAAGAGCTTAGTAATGATCTTAGGACTAAAATTGTGAATTCACATAAGGATGGTTTAGGTTACAAGTCAATTTCCAAGAAATTTGAGGTCCCTACAGCAACAGTACAGAGCATCATCAAAAAATTCCAGAGCCACCACACAACAAACAACTTGATTGGTAGAGGAAGGAAAAGGAAACTGTCTGCTAGAGCCACCAGGAATATTGTAAGAAGTGTTAATGCAAATCCAACCACCACTACTAAGGACATTTTAGAAAATCTGGAGTCTTCTGGCATAAAAATATCAAGGCAAACATTGCAAAGGACTTTGCATGAAAATGGTCTGAAAGGAAGAAGATCAAGAAGGACTCCATTGCACACCGGAAAACACCTTGCAGCACGTCTAAAGTTTGCTAGGACCCATGTGAATTCTCCAGAGTCCGTTTTCTCAAGTATTTTGTGGACTGACGAAACAAAAATTGAATTGTTTGGCCATATGGATGCTTCTTACGTTTGGAGGAAGAAAGGAGAAGCTTACAACCCAAAGAACACCATACCCACGGTGAAACATGGTGGTGGTAGCCTAATGTTTTGGGGCTCCTTTTCGGCTAGTGGTCCAGGTAGTTTGGTCAAGATAGATGGAACCATGAAGAAGGAGCAATATTTGGAGATACTCCAGAAAAACATTAGACAGGATGCGGAGAAGCTCGATTTAGGACCAAACTGGGTCCTTCAACAGGATAATGATCCAAAACATACTGCCAAAATAGTCAAGAAATGGTTTGAGGATAATCAAATTAATGTTTTGGAATGGCCTAGCCAGAGTCCCTACCTTAACCCTATCGAAAACCTCTGGCACATATTGAAAACTGAGGTTAAAAAGCGGAAACCTAGAAATTTGAGGGATTTGGAGAACTACTGCATTGAAGAATGGTCAAAAATCAGTGTTGATGCTTGTAAAAACCTTGTTGATAAATATCCAAAACGGTTACAGGCAATTATTAAGAATAAAAGGCATGCTATTGACTATTAGTAAGAGAGGTATGAATAATTTTGAACTAGTGCCATTATTGTTTTTCTTTGTATAATGTTTCAAACTTGCATAATTTATTTATTTGTTGAGTTTAAATTAAATGCTTATGCTTGATTTATTGTTTGAAATCCCTTTAATATTGTCTACCTTCTGGTTTGAGCAATATTCTTATAGAAATCTCAAAGAACCGAGGGGTATGAATAATATCGGACACAAGTGCATATGCATGCATATATATATACATATACATATATATACATATATATATATACATATATAAATATATATATATACATATATATACATATATATGTATATACATATATATACATATATATATGCATATATATACATATATATATATATATATATATATATATATATATATATATATATATATATATGAAGAATGACCGAGAAACAGAGAGACGCTACGTTGTCCAGAATTGAATGGGAATTAACAAATGTTTCTCACTCCTATACATTTATTATCATCCGGTGGAATTGCCTTTCTTTTTTTTTTCTTTTTTTTTTGTCAAATCGATTGACTGCCTGGCCTTTTTAAGGACCTCGCCTAACATTGTACTAGGAGAAAGCTTCGTATGCCTCTCCAAGTTATTAAGTCCACAGCCATTGTAGTGTATATTGTACGGTAGAGAGACTACTGTTAATCTCATACAATTATATATATAATGGCTTCACTAAAAGATTAAGAAACAAAAATTAAGTACCATGGTACAATTGTTCTTTAAACAGAGACATTTATTTCGAACGCGCATCTTCCTTATCAAAGTGCAAACTGCTGATATTATGAAATTATTTTGACATAATCACTTAAATTAATGATTCACGTACACCTGTCAAGTACCATTGTTCAATCGTGCTATAAAAATAAGCGTTCGTTTCCAACGCGCCCCTGTCTTATAAATTAATCGACAGTTCATTTTACAGGTTTGGCTTTTTTCCTAAGGCGATGCTAAAACTTCCCAAATGCACTTGTGATGTAAGCTTGAATAAAAGTGAAAACGCCGGTCAAAATCGGACTCTCGTCTTTAATCAAGCCTTTTCTATATTCGATACGTAGATGCATTCCGATACAAAACTTACGTAAGGACATTCCCAGACACATCAAGTACGTCTGTGTTAATTTTATTTTTTATATCGGCCTAGCCGTTTCCGCGTCTATAGGAAACGAACTCTCTCGCAGACACCCACACTAAGTGTTTTATATATATATATATATATATATATATATATATATATATATATATATATATATATATATATTTCTCCTTTCATTTTTATCAAATACTCTCAATAGAGTTGGACAAGCAAATTTTTATCTTATACTGTGCATAGATTTGAACAAGCAATATAAGGTTCTTCAACTCTAGGTATTGACTACAATTAATTGTTGAACCCACGTTCAGTACCCAACATTCTATTAATAATTCTTAGCGCAATCTTACACTCTAAAATAATTTTAATAATTATAATAAACTAGTGTCAGTAAGTTGCGCTTGATTAATCTAATGGAAAACATAAACGGATATAATCTTTTACCCATCGAAAAATATATAATAAATATATCAGTCACTATTAATGTTAAACATGTTAAGCGATGTCAAATGTTATTAGTTTCTGTTTAATTTTATCAATTTGTGTTTGGTACGAAATCTCCAAATATTTCTTTTACGTAAATGTTTTCCAATAAAAACAGCGACTATAGATTAATAGAAACTATTCCGAAGGAATCATTATGTTTGCCAGTCCAAAACACGGTATAAAAACATCTGCGCTGGCAGGTGTCGTTTTATCACTGCGAGTGAGACAGCGTTGCTTTCTATGACGTTTCGTTTCGATTTTCTGCGACCATATCCGATCGTGTGTGTTTTTATTGGTTTAGTGCAGACTGATATATGTGACACACGAAACAATAGATGCCAAAACGAAAGTGAGAAATATAAATGTTGATATGAAATATTTTTTTAATGCTAATATAAAAAAGTAAGAGGACGAAAAATGAAGAAGATAATGACATTGGGGGGGGGTTGTACTGTTTGTCAAAAGAAATTGAGTGTGAGGCACACGAATAGAATAGAATAACCGAGGCAGGAAATATAGAAAATATGGAAAATTTGGAAAAAAATTAAAAAAAAACGGAAAAGTATTTTATCAATTCAAGTCAGATTTGAGAAGGTAAATTGATTATCCTTTACAAAATATCTATCGCTCCGTCAATACTGATATATCGGTTGAATGGAGTTTCAATAAAAGAAATTATTATTATTATTATTATTATTATTATTATTATTACTATTATTATTATTATTATTATTATTATTGTTATTGTTGTTGTTGTTGTTGTTTTTATTGTTGTTGCTATTATTATTATTATTATCATTATTATCATTATTATTATTATTATTATTATTATTATTATTATTATTATTATTATTATTATTATACGTTTAAGCTATAGACAGTGTCACGAATGTCTGAATATACAAGGAAAAAATTTCAGAACAAATACCCTACGGATAATGAAATAGAGATGTGTGTAGGTATAATGTTATGCATGCGTATGTCTCTGAGGTCGTGTAAAATGAGACAACTTCTCTCTCATATATGTATATATGTTTAAACACACACACACACACACACACACACATATATATATATATATATATATATATATATATATATAAAGAATTGCAAAAAGAGTACACAACAATAGCGAATACGCTCTAACACCGGGTCCAAAAAGTCACTTTGCTATTTCTAAGAAAGATTAAGAAATAAAGAAGAAAACTAACAGACACAAGGAAGAAGGGACGAAATGAAAAAAGAAAGATAGAAAGAAAAAATGAAAAGGAGATATCATAAATTATTTTATGTTGGTGACTCTAAGATATATCTTTTTCCTTCTCATTTCATGCCCGTCCACTCTTCCACATTTTTCCCCCTAAATTTTCTATGCAGATCTTTAAAAATTGACCACATCTATTGCTTGCTTCCAAAGCTTTTTTGTAAATGCGTAAAACCTATTTTACCCTCCAATAATGCAACTGTAAACTATATATATATATATATATATATATCACATTTTAGTCTCGATCAAACGTCAGCACGATTTTGTCAATGCCCTAATTAATTCATAAGTGTTTAAATACAGTACTAATCTAATTTCTAAACGCTTTGATTTCATTTTCAGCTGACGGAATCTTCGTCATATTTATTTTTAATACTTTTGAAACTTCTACTAAATATTTGGTACAATATAATGATTAATAGAGAAATAACTCTATAATAATACATACGGAATCTGCGTAAATAAAAATATCATATTTAAACGTATTTTTACATCGAGCAACTCCGCAAAGCGAACAAGTACACACACATACACACACACACACTATATATATATATATATATATATATGTATATATATATATATATATATATATATATATATATATATATATAATATACAAGCGGAGGAGAACGTCCGACTTTGACCGGTCATAGCATACGCTGAAATATGATATTGTAATCTGTCCAGGTTTCGTATAAATTTTTATGGAGTCGGTATTTCAAAAATAAAAAAAAATATATTTTGTTGTCATCAGCAAAATAAAAAACTGAAAGCAAAACTAGAATCTAAAGCTGGTGACGTTACCACTGTACTAGTGTTACATGCATATAAACTCACTAAAAATAAACTTAGATAAATGTACAAAATGTATTACGATTTTTTCTTATTTTGACTTTTTTCTGGTCTCTTAAAAACTATTTTAATCGACTAAATAGCAATAATGGTCCATAAAAATTCAATCATTTGAGGCCCCTAGCGCCGCAATTCGACTTTTAGTTTCGGAAGAGATAGACTTTGAAAATATAAAGACAGATAGACATAGTGAGGGGTTGGATTCGCTTGGCTTTACTTTAGCCGGTTGTAAAAGAACATATGATCTCTTTTTAATTTCGTCCAGATTTCGGATATATTATTATAGTGTCGGGATTTGAAAAGTAAAAAAAAAAAGAAAAAGAAAAAGTATTTTGGTGCCATCAGCTAGAATTTAAATCGAAAGCAAAACTGTAGCATTTCAAGCCGTTTATGTTACCACTGTACCAAGACCGAGTTTAATTTTTAAAAAAAATTAAAATAAACTAAGATGATTGTACAAAATGTATTACGATATTTTCGATTTTAACCGTGTTTTTGCCCCTGTAAAACTATTTTAACCGTCTAAAGACGTAAAAAAGAATTGTTCATAAAATATACAATAATCTGCCGCTTTTAGCGCCGCTCTGGAACGGAAGTTGTAAAGTTCTATATTATGGCAACAAACAGACAGACGGACGGACAAAGAGAGAGAAAGACAGAGAGAGAGACATATAGCCTTTTACATATTAGATATATATAAAATTAGGTTAGTGTTTTCAAAGGATTAAATAATTAATGAAGTTTAACGAGATTTATACAAAAGTGCGACATTCCGAAGTAGAGCACTGTATACTTCTTATTTGTTTTTACATAAACAGTACTATGTTGTTACATAATCATCTCTAAGTTTCGCTCAGCTAGTTACCAGCAACTACAGTCCTCTTCCGGTCGTAAAGCTCATAGAAAATAAAAGTTTGCAATGAAAATACCAGGTCTCCCTCGGCACAGACAGTTAATAGGATGGAGGTTCCGTCAAATGTTGTAAAAATATTATTTGGTTGTATGTAAATAGGATCCAATAGAGATGCGGATTTGAGTCTGTGTTTTGAAAAAAGAATGATTGGGAAGGGGAGGGGCTAAAGGTCTAGATAGAGGTAATGGAAAACTAGAAAGAAAGTGTTCGTATGCGCGTGTGATGGCAGCCCTAAGTCTTAAATGTCTATGTAGGTTAAAAATGCACGGGGAACGTTGATTTGACATATCTATGCTAAAAATGGTTGCAGATTACATCGGGATTATTCAGTTATAAAAATGCTTTTGATTTGACTAGAATTTTTATGTGGTAAGAAAATGTGTGACTTATGTTACCCTCTTGCAAATCCCTCAACCTACCACTATCATCCCTGCATACATCAATCAAGAGGTTAAGATATAAGGAAGAAAAGGAGGAAAAATAAAAAAAAGAAAGAAAGAAAATGAAAAGAGGAAAAATGAAAAGAGGACTCATAAATTTATTTATGGTGATTCTAAGGCATGTCTCTTTCCATCCTATTCCTCGCCCATCCTCGTCAACTTTCCTCACACTTACTCCCATCTTTCATCATAATTTTTTTCGTAATTTACTACGCGATATTTTGTTAATATTGTGTAGCAATAATAATGATAATAAAATCTCAAAATGTGTATAATTCATGTATCTTTATGCTTATATATATTGATCTACTCTTTCTGTGATAATGATAATTAACAATAGAATGGGGATAAAACAGGTTGGTGGCTGTGATATTTATGATAATTGATAATAAAACGTTTTAATAATAATTATATTGATTAATGATGGTAACAATAGTACATATGTACATGCACACGCATATGTTTTTTTATTCATTTGGAGTAGATTCAAATAAAAATATTTCGGAGTTAAGTCTTTAGTTTATGTTATATAACGGTGCATACTCTTTTCAGTTTAAAAGGGTGGTTGTGGGAGGTGGAAACTAGTCAGAGCTAAGATTTAAAAGGTATGTTGAAGAGTATATCTATAATATAAAGCTGAATGCGTGTGTGTGTGTGTGTGTGTGTGTGTGTGTGTGTGTGTGTGTGTGTGGTCAGGAATAGGCTCCTATATGTTTGACTATTTTAAAAAACTGATTACATATAATGATAGAAGATGTATCGAGACACAGGAATCGGTATGTTTGATCCTGCAGTACGGTGGTTAATTAAAAGTGTGGGGTCTACGTTCAATAGTTTTCTATACTATATTAAAGCACTTATAACAACAACTTTAAAATCGTCAACTCTAAACCCTTACTCGTTTCAACCTCTCACAACCACCAAGTGACTTATAAACTTAAACAGTAAAGAATATGCACCATTATATAACATAAGCTTTAAGATTAAATCTGAAATATTTTATTTAAATCTACTCCAAATGAATAAAAACATAATGTGTGCATGTACATATGCATATATTTATGTATATCTATACATATACATATATATGTATAGGTGGATACCTTCATATCAATGAACTAAACTTATTTTGTTTCTTGACTTATTTTATCTTTTGCGGTTGCACCTTATCTTCTACTTTTTAAAGCCATTATTCTGTACATTTTTATTTTTTTACATTTTACTTTAAAAACTTTCTTCCATCTATTGTTAAAATTATTAATATTTATAATATTATTAAAAATTATTATTATTAATTATCATTGATATCACAGTCATACTACTCACCCACTACATTCTGTTTTTAATTATCATTATAAAATTAAGCGTGCATGATTATATCTAAGTATGAAGATAAAATAAATATGTACATTTTGAGATGTTCTTATTATTAATAGTTCTATACAATTTTCCAATAGTCGCATAATAAATCAGGAAAAAACTATGATAGAAGATGGGAGTATAGTGGGGGAAGTTGGTAGGAGACAAATAATAAGAAGAAAGACATGCCTTAGAATCACCAATAATAAATCATTTATATTTTCTCCTTTTCATTCTTCATTTCTCTCTTCTTTCTTTTTTGTTTTATTTCTTTTCATCCGTTGCGTTCTTTCCTTTTTTCTTTATATATTTGCATGTTCCTTGATGTGCGTAGGGATGATGGTGGGGCGGAGATATATAAGAGGGTAAGGTAAGTCGTATATTTTCTGGCCACACAAAAACTTCTAGTTTAATTAAAAGTGTTTTTTAATTAAATAACCCCGATTAAATCTGAAAACCCCTTTTAGCATAGATATGTCAAATGAATGAATATAAATGTATGGCTCATTCTCTTATACCTAATTTATATCCATATTGCGCTAATATATGCTACTGTCGATTATGGAAAACGAAGTAGAGTAATTTTTTCATAAATTAATTCCATATTTCATTTTTAGAGCTATAGGCATGATTATATATTTGAGGATCATTTGTTCTTTAGAATTCAACAAGTTCATGACTTCATTTTTATTAGGTTTATTTTCATTTCAGAACGTGAAAACAACGAGAATAATAATATAAGTTTTCATTCCAGGGATAGTGGATTAAAACTGGCACCAAAATATTATTAATACAATTTTCGATCAAGTGTGGGAACGAAATTTTCCGATTATTTTTAATATATTGAAATATTTTCAATGTATATATATATATGTATATATATATATATATATAGACACATATATATATATAATTCGTATTCCTGTCTGTTTGCTTGTTTGTTCACAAATTGATTAATATATACAAAATGTTCGTTATATTACTCTTCCATTTATTTCTATATATAGTATGAGTCTTGCAAAATATAAAATAAAGAGCTCACCTCATTTGCATATAACATTAAGGAACATTAACTTTACTAAGTAACTATATGTTAGTTAATGTTTCTAGTGAAAAAATTGTTGTAAGTGCTTTATTTAAAATTATTATTTTATAAACTTCAAATAACAATTATAGTGATAATATATTTAATTAGAATAATTTGGAATTATTATTTCCGACATCTACTTAAAAAAAACAGGTTTAAAGTTGTTTCCCCTGCATAAAAAAGTGAAAACAAACTCTTCACCAAATAAAATAATTCGGTAATCTCAATAAGTTTCTAGCGTGAAAAATAATTTCGTGTAGACAGAAATATGTTTTCCTTTTTTCTTTTTAAACTATTCCAACAAACAAAACAACACTTACAAATAGACCGAAAAGATTTAATTTATTTGTTTATGACACTATCCTTTCCGCGGGGAGAGATGCTTGGTTAGGAACTTCCTGCGAACGCAACCAGCTCCCCGGGTGTTAGATATGATATCGAACGATAGGCACATGAAAACAACAACGCAACAGGTCGATACTATCCTTGAAACGACTATACAGAATATTTTACATTTCCGCCATTTAAACTTCAGCCACACTTTTAGAAACAAAACACCACCCTTACTAAAAAAAAAAAATGTAAATCGGAAATTTCCTTTATTTACGAAAAAAAAAGCAAGTAAAAAAATGCCTTTACAAATAAAATAAAATTAAATTAAAAAAAAAAAAACGCAAGTCACGAATATATTAATATGTATAAACGTAATTTTTCAAGGCTACAAAAGCGTAACTCGTCGTAGTCCAATTAGTAAAATAGCTAGAAAATACCATATTCCGTTCATTTGCGTGTCAGGATTGAGCCTACCTATAAGGCTATGTTTTTTTAATTTTATTTGCGGACTCTCAGGAACTCGCTGGTATTTTATTGAAATAAAATATATTTTTATTTCTTTATTTATTTCTTTATTTATTTATTTAGGGGGTCTTTTGCAGGGCGCTGGCAACAAAAGTGGTCAATATCCAGAGAATAATTTCTTCTCTTTGTATCTCTTCTGCCGAAATATCAGGTGAAGACGTTATCACGTATCATCTTCTTTATGGAAAGGTAGGGCGACAATATTTACATGTTTTTATCTGTCCATTTATTTTTTAAAATTGCTGTGGGGGTATCGACGTTGCCGATGATGAAAATGATTAATATCCTTAGTATAGCAGATGTGTTTCAAACTTCATATCGACCCGGGCAACTCGGAGTACCCATACTAGTATGTATATATATATATATATATATATATATATATATATATATATATATATATATATATATATATATATATATAAAACTTATGAACATTACTTAGGACTCGATCAAAGCCGGGCTGAACTCCTAGTATATATATATATATATATATATATATATATATATATATATATATATATATATATATATATATAGTTTAGTGGAAATGGTAATTAATAAAAACTGAAGAAAGTACTCAATACCGTTGTAGAGCAGATATACGTTTTATTTTTTATTACCGTATCTTTCTGTTAAGTTACATTATTGTTTCAGCTACTTGGCCGTTTTTTGACCGGCTGTAGCATCCTCAGACTTTTACAGAAGGTTTCTGTAAAAGTCTAAAGACGGGCGAATGGTTGCCGTATAGAGGTACAGGATACTTTCGGGTGTTAGTAGAGAGAGCCCACTTTTCTTGCAGCGGCCCTGGCAATGTCCTCGATGTAATTGTTCCAACTCATGTTTCCTGTGGACGTTAGGCCAAGGAGCTTGAAAGATGTACTCTCAGATAAAGAGTCATTGGCCATTGCTATAGGTGGTACAGAAGGTTTCTTGTAATTATTGAATGAAACTAGTTTAATCTTGGTGGCATTGAACGTGACCATCCATTTTTGTCCCAATTCCACTACAGAACAGAGGTCATCCTCTAGTGTTTCTGCCATTTCTTTAGATATGTGTTCATTTGTTTTCCTGTCGTGCCTGTTATAGAGTGTGGTGTCATCAGCATATATACCCATTTCAGAGGAATTTTTGTCGGGGAGGTCATTCATGAATATCAGGAAGAGTACATGCCCAAGGATAGACCCCTGGGGCACTCCCGCATTTATGTCATATTGTTTAGATGTACGACCGTCGAGAACAACCTGGATTTTTCTCTTATCTAAGAAGGATTTAATTATGTTAAGTATTCTACCAGTGATACCGTATGATCTAATTTTCCCTGTCAAAAGCCTTAGATATATCTAGAGCTACCCTTCTGCCCTACCCCGCTTTGTCCAGTGAATGGTATATACGTTCAGAGATTACAGTAAGGATGTCTGCTGTGGAACGGGCTTGTCTAAATCCATATTGTTGGTCAGTCAGAAGTTTAGCATCTGTAAGATGCTGGACTAGAGCAAGGTTAATTAAGGTCTAAAATATTTTGGAGAAAAGTGGGAGGAGGCTAATGGGACTAGAATTTACTGGGTCAGTTCTTTCGCCAGAATTCTTGAAAACTGGTACCACAGAAGCAGTTTTCCAACAGCCCGGAAAGCAAGATTCATTAAGGTATTTGTTGTAGAGTTTGGAGAGAACTGGAGCTACTTCGGCTGAGCACTTTTTTAATAGCACATCTGGGATGAGATCGGGTCCACATGCTTTTGAAGTGTCAACGTTTTTTATGATAGCATGCACCTGACCAGGGGTGATTTTCAGATCGTCTAGCGTGGCGTCTGTCCCCATAGGGAACTCAGGTAGGGAGTGGTTGGAAGGGTTAAGTGTGGAGTTTGAGGCAAACTGACTGGCAAGCATAGTCGGTTGCTGAGCAAACAACCTCGTGATTGTTGGTTAATGGGAGAATTGTTGATTGCCCATTATTTACTACACTGTTTTAGATTTTCCAGAAGTCACGAGTTCCTAGTTTTTGTGCTTCGATGCGTTTTTAGTGGTTTCCGTAAATTCTCTCTTAGCTGTCGCTATTTCTTTCTTAAAGTTACTTCTAGCTTCTATGTACTTCTGTCTGTTTGAACTGGACTTACGTAGATTAAATCTGCGGTATGCATGCTGCCTTTCAGCAATGGCATTTGCGCAAGTCGAAGTAAACCATTGGGGAGAGTGGGACTTGCTATAAAATTTCCGCATGAGAACATGCGCTTCGATTGCAGTTTTGAAGCATTCAGTGGTCTCGTTTGCGCACTGTTCAGCAGGAAGAGAAAAAATATTTCCCCATGGCGCATCTCTGATAATATCTCTGATGGCTTTCCAGTCAGCCTTTTTATAATATCTCGTTGTTTTGAGCACTGGCTCTTCAGTTTTGGGTCTAGAGTTTAGGGCGATTTCAACCATTATCACTGCATGATCAGCGTTCCCAAGTGGGCTGTCGGCATTTGTTATACAATCATTAGGAACTGTGGTCAAAAACAGATCTAAAAGTGATGCGTGTTGTTCTTCCTGGTCAGGGAAACGGGTTGAGTAGAGAATCCAAGCCAGTTTTTGTGATGGACATTAAAGTCACCAAATACATGTACTTGTGCGCTAGTGTCGAGGGAGAGTGCTGTGTCTATGCTGTCAGAGACTTTGTTTATTTTGGTGTAGTCTTGGTTCGACGGAGAGCGATAGAGAAAGTAAAAGTAGCTAATATTGTGTTGCATGATTAGTCTAAAGCACATAAAGGCTTGATCATTCGCTTCTAGGTTTGTTTCTCTAGTCAAGGGTAGGGTATTACGAATGTAAACTCCATGCATGTGTCTGTCAGAGTCCTTACGGCAGAGTGGGAGATATCCAGGCATGTTAAAGTAGTTAGAGGGGATGGAGCAGTGTAGGCTGGTCTCACTTAGTGCTAAGATATGCGGGTTATTTGTTAGGAGAAATGCTTCAACATCAGCTAAATTAGTTCTAAGCCCACGGATATTTGTGAATGCAAGCCTCAAAGGAGGAGGCAAGTTGGATTTGTTTGTCCCTAAGCCTGGTTTAAGCTTAATTTAGATTGTACTGTCATCATATTTTTTAACGAGTTTCAGTTAGGTAAGGGGGATCTGAACAGGAGGTTATGCAGAGTATCACACATGCATCACAAGTAGACCCTCAGTTGACCCTGCTTCAACTAGGACTGTGGCCACAGGAAAGCCCACAGGGGATGAGTGCAGGGTCCCTTTCCATGCGCGACATGGCACTACAAACATCCCGATATTATACAACTGTTGATGGAGCAGCCGCTCTAAGCGCTACCAAAGAGTTAGGGCTCCTATACTACCAGTCGGAAACAGCAGCCAGTAACTGTCAATCCGGTACCCTCAACCCATGAGAGGAAGGTCAACCCAATCTAATTGCTCAGACAAATTTGGTACTCAAGCACTCTCAAGTGCCCAGGTTTAGAGGTGGGGTGTGTCGGGAGTGGGGAAACGGCGTTCATTACCCTAGACAAGAAACAAGATCTACCACTGGGTGTTTCTGTCGAATCACTGTGATAGTGTCTCTGCGCCTGACTAATAGGCAAAAAAGGAGTATGGAAGCAGGGCGATAGACAGAACCTATCTACTCCTTAAGAAATTTAGGTTTGCAAACCGGTTTACATGGTAGTCACCATTTATCAAGGCCCAGAAGCCACTTGGGGATAAGGGTTATTGTGTGCACAGTAATCAATGAGATAATATCGAAATAATCGTTAGTAATGGAGATTTGATAAAGTGTCTAACTAAAGGGGGCGGTTTATCAGGAATTTGTTTATGCTGAACCTGAAGACACTCAAGTTTTAGTCAGGTGGGAAACAGGCAAATAGAAGAGCATTCTACAGGCGTGTACTTCTTAGAAAGAAGCTTTGTTTATGGAATCAATTAGATGCTGACTCGTCTGTTTGCTGCATTGGGTGACTGGACAACATTCGAAAGTAGATCAAAAACTGTGCACCTGCCAAAACCAAAACCAAAACTTTAAAGTGTTCAAAGCCGCCAGCGACAACTTTGAATTTAGGACCATGTATCCTGGACTCTCAAATGATCTCCAGCAAATTGACGACGCAAGAAAGACAGGTATAATAAACCGCGAGTTAAAGAGGCTCAACATTGAGATTTCAGTCCTGTAGGAGACGAGGCTCGCAGACAGTCGCAACATCAGAGAACAGGATTACACCTTTTTCTAAGAAGGCAAGGGACCAGAGGAGCCACGCCTACACGGGGTTGGACTGGCAGTGAATAACGGTCTACTGCCCGCAGTTGAACTTCCATCCAAAGGCACGCCAATAATCCTCCCTATGCGTATCTCCAGCAAATCAGGCTCAGTGAATATCCTGAGTATCTACGCTTCCACTCTCAATTCTAGTGCTGAGGTAAGGGACGAGTTCTCTGAGGAGCTGGAGAGCACTATAAAGACAATGCCTGCCTTAAATAAACTATACCTCCTCGGTGATTTCAATGCCCGTTCTGAACCGATCATGACTCTTGGGCTCGTTGCATCGGTCATTTTGGCATTAGCAAGATCAACGAAAATGGGCAGAGACTCCTCGAGGTGTGTACATTCAATGACTTATGCATCACAAACATATTTTCCCAAGCAAAGCCATATCACAGTGTGTTGGCGGCACCTCATCGCCCGTCATTGGCACCAACTAAATCTTATCATTACCAGAAGAAATTCGCTGAATTATGTCTCGAATACTCGCAGTGCAGACTGCGATACTGACCACACGCTAGTTGCAGCTAAAGTCTGTATCAAACCTAAGAAAATCCACAATGCCAAGCGAAAAGGACGACCTCGCATACATATAGTCTTTACCTCCTTTCTCAACGCGTGCGCGCACTTTGTAGACTCATTCCAGGAAGCCTTAAAAGACTGCTCAACCACTACAGCGGAAAAGAGATGGGGTCACATTCGCGAGGTCATCTACAACACTGCTAGGTAAGCAGGAAAAGAGGAATACAGACAGGAAAAGAGGAATACAGACAGGTTATAAGCGGGGATCACTGAATTAGAGCACGTTATCTCAGCTAAACGCGTTGCGCTCCTTGAATATAAAAGAGACCCTTTCGAGAAGACACTTGCTGCATTTAAGAAAGCCAAAAGTTACGCCCAGAAGACTGCCAGACTCTATGTCACCAAATACTGGCTGAATCTATGTAGCAGCATCCAACTTTCTGCTGACTGAGAAAACGTTCGTGGGGTGTAATTGGGACTGAAGGTGGCCTTCAGCCCAAGTATAGTTTAGACTACACCATTGAAGTCAGAATCAGGCAACATCATCACAAACTGCGGAAAGCAAATGGAGATATGGGCAGCTATCCACATGAGAATATCGTCACTAACGCAGCAATTGAAGGCCTCCCACCCCTGCCAGCCACGAATGAGCTGGATAATCCCCCTCTCCTGAGAAACTCACAGAAGCCATTGACACCCTTGCTTGTGGTAAAGCTCCAGGTGCTGATGGCATTCATCCTGAAACCATCAAGGCCGGCAAAAATACAGTTCTCCACTTCTGCTCCAGTGCTGGGAAGAGGGTTTGGTTCCGCAAGACGTGCATGACACCAACATTACAACACTTTACAAAAATAAAGGTGATTGCGGTGATTGTAATAATTACTGTGGCATCATTCTACTCAGCGTTGTCGTAAAGGTCTTTGCTCGTGTTGTATTGAAAAGACTCCAGTCACTTACAGAGAGTGTTACCCAGACGCGCAGTGCGGTTTTAGAGCAGAAAGATCAACTGTTGACATGGTATTCTCCTTCCGAGAACAACAGGAGAAGTGTCGAGAGCAGAGGAAACCACTGTACCCCACTTTTATTGATCTCACAAAGGCATTTGACCTGGTTAGCAGGAACAGCCTCTTTATGCTACTACAAAAAATAGGAATCCCCCCCCAAACTCCTGAGAATGATAATCTCTTTTCCTGAAGAAGGGATCTGTCAAATTCCATGGACAACTTTCAGAATCTTTTCCCATCCTCAGTGGTGTAAAACAGGGCTGTGATTTTGCTCCAACTCTTTTGGGTATATTTTTCTCACTTCTGCTAATATACGCTTTTCATGAAACTGAAGTTGGCATCTATATTCGCACAAGAGGAGATGGAAGCCTTTTCAACCTGGCTCGTCTAGGTGCCAAAATTAAAGTCCGCATGGTCCTCATCAAGGAAATGCTGTTCACAGATGATGCAGCATTAGCGCCCCATTCTGAGGATACCCTCGAACAACTCATTGAGCGCCTCGCCCATGCTTGCAACGAGTTGGTCTGACAATAAGCGTCAATAAAACAAATGGCATGGCTTCTGCTGCCACCAACATCTCCTACATATCCATTGGCGATCACACACTGGAGGTGGTGAACGACTTAATCTATCTAGGCTCCATTATTTCCAACAACGTCTCACTGAGCGTTGAGCTAAACTCCCGCATTGGGAAAGCAGCAACAGCTATGGCCCGCCTGGCAAGGAGAGCGTGGAATAACAACATGCTGACCATAAACACAAAGATGATGATATATCAAGCTTGTGTCCTCAGCATCTTACTCTACTGCAATGAGACATAGATCCTCTACAAGCATCAAGAGCGCAGACTAAATGCCTTCCATCTGCGCAATCTCAGAAAGATCTTAGGCATTACGTGGCAGGACCACGTTCCGAACAAAGACGATCTTGCCAAAGCAAATCTTCCAAGCATATTTTCGACCAGAGACATCTGCGCTGTCTGGGGCACGTCGTTCGCATGCAGAATGGCCGAATCCCCAAAGGCATCCTATATAGTGAGCTCTTACCTGGCAATAGACCAAGCGGTAGACCACTCCTAAGATTTAAGTATGTGTGCAAAAGGGACTAAAAATCCAGCAACATCAACCATGTTGACCTTGAATCCTATGCAGAGGACCGTGACCCCTTGAGGGTCAAAGTCCAGAAAGGTATCCGACTGTGCGAGTAGAGAAGAGATAAACAGCGGAAGAAGAGAGGCAGGCGCAAAAGGACAGCAGCAGCAGCAGCAGCAGCAGATGCAGAGCATGTGAGAGAGTATCCCTGCGGGAATCGCAACAGAATCTGCCGCTCCTGCATCGGTCTGCTCAGTAACAGCAACAGTTGCCACCACTCATGACAACCTTCAGGCGCGATTCTCTTGTGTCTATCTAGACGGAAGAAAAATAAGCTTAATCAATATGCGTATTACATGTTAATAAATTAACGTTATTAAACGTATAAATGTATATATAGAAAGGTACAAGTTTAGTCTACTCATGCTTTCCAAGTTCGGGTTTGAAACTTTGACTATTCAGCAGCTGTAAAAAAAAATCGAATTTGTTCTATGGGTTCGAATCCCCTATAACTAAAATTTCAAGTCTGTAGAGGAGTAGATTGACGGTGATGTTTGGCAGGTACCGTTCTGAATGAATACACAGAGACAGGTTCAATTCCATTACAAGTTATTATTTATTAGCTCGTTACTTCATGATACTATATATATGCATTTATATATATAAACTTGTCTGAATTAAAAAAAAGATTTAAGCTATTATACGTATCTGTTATACAACATGGACACCATCTGCTTTACGCAGTAAGTTTTAATAATTCTTTATATATATATATATATATATATATATATATATATATATATATATATACATATATATATGTGTGTGTATAAATATATATATAACCTGTACGCTATCTAAGTTTGTGATCGTTATTGCGATGAATATATATTTCACTGGCAAAATAACGGTGAGAAAATCCCAGAGCTTCATGGAATGAAAACTTTCTTTATTAACACTAAACGTCAAATATAATCAAATAAATATCCTTTAAAAAGTTATGTTTTTCAAATATTTCAAAATGCAAGCATCTTGTAAAAATACTAAATTCACAGAAAACGGTCATTTTGGCATTCAAACAAGGATATTATGATTTCTCTTGGCACCCTTAAGCAAAACTTGCTCGAATAGAAGACAGTGACAAAATGCATATTAAATAGTTTTTTTTTTCTTGACGATGTGCAGAGTTAGTAATGTTTAAGTTTTCGAAGATATGCCTAAAGCAAAACGGAAACGACTCGTGTCAATCGTGTGTTGGAAATGGTTTTAAAAGTCAGCATTGCTTTCGTATTTACGGAATGCTCGCGGGCAAGAAAGATTTAAATATTTATTACCTCTACAGCCAATACGTTTCATTCAACTTCTCAACTGCATATTCTATGCTTCTATATTGAAGAGCATTTAACTTTGTTCTTCATTGGTATTGCTTATACTATTAAGTAAATTTGAAAATATAGATATATAAATGTATTAATGTATGTAAAAAACATATATCTACAGGTCTGCTTGCCAAAATTTTTATACATTTATTGCAAAGTGTATATCTTTGTATACTAGCAAATTCTAGCTTCCTTCCTTTCTTATTACATACAAGTTTAAGAGGATATACGAATTAACCGATTCCAAAAGGAGTAAGTAATGACTAAGAGATTTATATCATGTAAACTAAATAAAGATTATTCTTTATCTTAAAAAATAGATAATTGTAGGAGGATAATATCATGAGAGACCAATACTCTAAAGAAGAAGGTAGTACTGTTTTGTCTGGTATAATACCGGGCAGAAATATAAAAGTATCGCCCTAAAGAAAAAAAAAACAATACAGCTTCATTTAATTTTTTTTTTAATTTATTCAGCTAATTTGATTATGTAGTAGAGCTGACATCTATTTACGGAAGCCGCCTTCAGCCTCAATAACCGCCTCGATATGGGCCCGGAACTTTCAATAAGCGACGGAGAGGTATCAGCGAATATTCGGCGGATGGCGGCGGTCAGGTTGACTTTGATGTTGTGCGAAGTCATGTCGGTTATGTTCTCGACGTATGCCAAGGAGGGACAGTTAAAGAAATGGTCCTAGCACTTTTTCTGAAGCTAGGTCTTGGTCTCTTTTGACTTGTCGGCCGACACCTCCTGACTTGAATGCACCAGGGGATCACGTCACCTCCAAGTACACTTTGGCGCTGATTTCAAGCCGACATCAAAGATGTTTTGTAGCATGATGTGGCCCTCGCTTGAAACCGCACCAAAGACCATAACCGTGGCTGGAAACTTTGTAACGCTGCCCTCTCGGACCGTCCGGATTTGCATTTTGAGGGTGTTGGCAATGGTCCTGTTGTCATAACTTGGATCGGTGAAGAGGAAGAGTTGTACTGCGGCGAATCTCCGATCTCGCTTATTGGACATTGTGTCACTTTCATACGTGATAGAAGGCTCTTATCGTTCTAGGCATTCGTACACAACTGGCCAATTGGTAGATGATCTAAAACAAAAAAAGAAAACCGGATTTTTTAAACGGAAATGCAATCGTGTCGTCACTTTTAGGGCGATCTGTTTATCGTTCCACTCTGTATATAATATATATATATATATAAGAATTTAAATAAATATAATATATAATAAATAGGCTGCTGTAAAGAAAGAGGAATCTCTCTGGCCTGCTAGAAAGTTACTCATGCCTGAGAGTATCCTGTACTTCTACATGATAACCATTCGTCCTTGTATGGAGTATTGTTGCCACATTTGGGCTGGTTCATTTGCTACTAGTCATTTCCTCTTAGACTGGGTTAAAAAGAGAGTCGCCAACCTAATAGGTCCTGCATTATCAGCTAGGATTTAACCGCTGTCTCATCGACGAAATTTTGCATCCTTCCGTCAGTTCTACAAGAATTTTAATAGTCTTGTACCCTCGACGTAAATACCTCTGACAAACCAGACAATCAGTAAAATCTCACTCCTACAGAGTAAAAAACCCTATATGTAAGAAAGCTTTTCATTTTAATAGTTTCTTCTCTAGGATTGGTAGACTTTGAAATTCCGGGTGCCAGCTTCCCTAAGATTACAAACATGCGGAGGTTTTAGTGTAGTGTAAACAGATATCTCGCTGCTTAACTCTGTACATAGTATCCTTGAAAATTATGGCCTAGATAGTAGCCTTCTACATCAAAGCGGCACTTATCCTTGTGTGGGGTGAAGATAAAATAATAAAAAAATAAAAAATAAAAAAATATAAAATAATTTTTTGGGTTTTCAAAATGTCTATTTAAACATCAATTCTTACATATAAGAATAGTTTTATTTAGGGATCATTTTATTTTTTAAATGTATTGATATATTTTGTCGATGAGCTGAACGATTGTCATGGCGAACAAAACTAGATATGACTACAAGTTATAGGCATATGTCTCGCATTGTTAAAAAAAAAATCATTTTTTTCCAGTTGAACGTTCTCTTCAAACTTTGACTCACCCAAATAATTCTCTGATCGTGCCTACATGCGTATTCGCTGATCTGAAAACAATTGTCGCTGACTTGGGCAAATTCATACGAATGCGCTGTTCAGCAGCGTGGAACATCAGGCTAATACTCTTGAGGTCAGTGTCAGCTGTGTTCCAGCCATCGTCAGCGTCACGGAAGAAACTTCGAGTGTCTGCGACTGAACGGCGAGTTCACTGAACCTCGATGTCCCAACAAAACATATAAATATGATTATGATCCAATTTCTCGACAAATGAAGCATGTCACTTAATAAATACCTATTTGCAGAGATGCACTTTTCCGGATGATTTTATATTGTACGTCGGGGAATAACACTCATATTCCAACATTTCCTCCTCTCCCCGTATACGAAACATACGCACAAATACACACAGACACTTATACATACACACACACACACACATATATATATATACATATATCTATATATATATATATATATATATATATATATGCATATTATATACGTATATGTATACATTTATACGCATATCGAGATACATACGAGCGTTGTTCAAAAACATTTAAGACTTATGCATAAAAAAATTATTTCTCCGGAGTTGATTGAATTAATATCCTTGGAACTCTCTCCTCTCTCCCCCTTCTCTCTCTCTCTCTCTCTCTCCATGTATATATATATATATATATATATATATATATATATATATATATATGATTGCTAATTTCTACGCGAAATAATTAACAAGAAGTACATAGATTTTTTTAATTTTATAATTATTATTATGAACAAAATCTCGATCTTTTGAATTTAAAAGACGAGTGTTCGCACATAAATTACAGAATATTACGTTTATCTACGTATTAACTAGTTCAATTCGTCTACCACTGTTCACATTTACCCACGTAGATTCAACATTTTTTTTTTTTTTTGCAACAACGACATTTATTCTTTCTTTTCCCTGCCAGGCATGATTTCTTGTTATGGCCGTGACGTCACACGTGTTCCTAACGTGATCATATTCATCCTCCTCTTTATTCTTTCTCGTTGTTTACCATGACATCATTCGCACACTGCTCGATATTTATATATAGCCGCCATACCCGCTCTGTTACATTCGGAATGGAAGAAGGAAATAGATTCCCTGAACAGACAAGATTTCCATCTCTTTTCAGTTAACTTACAAAACATTCAATTACAGTTTAATGCTGCTAAATCTTATATATAAAAGACTTAACACTTTTAATCTGATTTAGATTCAAGAAATTGGCTAAAGTATTCTCAATGCAAAAGCAGACAGAAGGTTATTCGATACCAGACGGCCAGCAACATGTATTGTCAGTTTTCTGTTTGACTTTAGAATTGTTTCATCGGCGTTTCGTCCACCAGCTTCATTTCCTTTGAGTCTGCATTTCTGATGGTTGTAATAATGTAATTTAATAGCAACAAAACATAAACTACTTATTTTTGTTCCTGAGTTTAGTTTTGTTAGCCGAGCAATTCACAACAATGTAAATCACTAGTGTTTTCTATCTGCACCTATAGGCTTAGCGGAACTCGTGAAAACCTCTGCCTATGTTAACAGTGTAAACTGCCGATAAAGTAAAACAGAATCCGCTTAATTCATGTGACACGTTTTTCAACATACCATATATCCTGTGATGTCATAGAATTGGTGACTTTTCATGACAAATAGATGATTCCATTACTCTAATCTTATACTCTCTCTATCAATCCTAGTGTAGAAAATTAATGTTCTCAGAATTATTATTAAAAACATGTTCCTAAATTATAAAAATTAAAAGGAACTGGTTAATTAGTTTGTAAAAAAACTATAAATAAAATGTAATGCTAATTTTAAATACGTGTATTTTCAAATACTTTAAGCTCATATTTTGCCCTTTAGAAATGCAGTGTAATACGACAAAATATTAAAATGTTGATATTATTTATATAAAATCTAACAACATGGGAGATATCGGAATTTTACTTCTTCGACATATTACACCTATCAGCTGAGTTCCGAAATTTATAATTATCGAATAACTCTTTTAGAAATAAACCATATGCATACAAACGCATACAAATATATATATATATATATATATATATATATATATAAAGTGAAGTGTCTGTCTGTCTGTCTGTCTGTCTGTCTTGGTGTCTGTGTGTCCGTCTGTCTGTGTCCATTCCCTACGCAATAACTCTGTCAATTTTTAGTCTATAGACTCGAAATTTGAAATACCGAGTACTGAGATTTGGGAAAATCGATGTGACGGGTGTCAGCCAGAAATTTGGCTGTTAAGGGGTCAAATTTCAACGATTTGACCTTTAAGAACTCTACCAAACTCCTCCGACAATTTTGGGTCTACACCCTTGAAATTTTAGATATAGGTTCCGTGGACATGGATCTAACGTAATAACTTGATTTGAGGCCAAAACATAATAGGGGTCAAAGTTTTAAAAATTACCCCCTTTTTTTTGCTCAGCATACAGCTCTAAACACCCGGCCAACGCCGGGCACCCATGCTAGTATATATATATATTAGAAGATATACCTGGCATTCCCCGATTGTAAAATACGCATTAATATTATATTTTACTTAATGCAGTATTTTATTTATTATAAACATATATATAAATACGTACATATAAACATATATACGTATTTATATATACTAGTATAACACATATCCTGAAGCTGGTATAGCAATATAATATAGAATTATTTTTAGGTCTTATTTTTAAAAAAATCTTTTTGGAGTTTACTAATCCGTTATTGTAGTTTTTCTGTGAGAAGACCTAAATTCCGATGTTAACGACGGTAAACCAGGCATGAGAGACACTTGAAAACAACATTTGGCACGTTATGTTTGAAATAAAGTGTAATTTAATGCGAATAGTTTTTGAGTATCTAGATTACGCCATAGGGTGGAGCTGTTGGACCATATTGAATTTAATTATAAAGGCTAAACTAAATAAAACTAAACATTTGTAGAATAAAAATATTTTTCCGTAATTTACTTAAAACTAAATTTCATCCTCTCTAAAATAGAACTTTACAAATTAAATCAATAGCGGATAAAATACACAAAATTAATTATTTGGACTACAACAAATAAACCGGTTTTTATAAACGTAGAAAAAAATCATGACATAAATTTTGGCCTAACCTGCAACATGAAAAATGTAAATTAATATATCAAGATAATTCTGTAATATAATTGAAAACAACTTAAAAGATATATAGTGAAAATATTTTTAAAATCAAAATTCAAATGGATTATCTTACTCAAAATTAACAAATCGCGAATAATGATTAAAAAAACTAAAAAGTAATGAAGCGCAACAAATAATTTTCCCCACTCTTTATCTGTGCCTAAATCAAAACGTAGATTACGTGCACAAAGCTTCTTTCTTAGAAATGCACGCCTGTGGAACTCTCTTCCGCTTGCCTGTTTTCCACCTGACTACAACTTGGATGTCTTCAAGTCCAACATAAACAAATTCCTGATGAACCGCCCCCTTAAGTAAGAAACTTTATAAAATCTCCAATACTAATGATTACTACGATAATATCCCACTGATATGACTATCACGCAATAACCCTTATCCCCGAGTGGCTTCGGACCTTGATAAGTGGTGACATCCATGTAAAAAAAATAATAATAAAGTAAATACCTTTCCGGAAACCAAATGAAACAGCTTTGATAAAACAAACAGTCCGTTAGAAAAATAACCGCTTACATGACACTTTTGTATATAAATGCATAGTTGATGAACGTACTAAATAACAATAAAAATAATTACTACGCCGGCTAAATATAAAAAAATGGCGATCACTGGAAATGTGTGAAGATTTATCATCACACTGATTCCAAGGAACACCATGCGTTATCTTCAGTGAGCGATCGTTGGTGATGACCTGTGTTAGAATTCCTACTGAGGGAATAATAATAATAATAATAATAATAATAATAATAATAATAATAATAATAATAACTAGCAGGACCCGTGGAAATTCCACGGTAGTTAAAATATTTTTAAAACACATCAGTAAGAAATTCCTTATTGTTATATTACAAAAATGAGCGTATGGAAGCAAGTAGAACAAACACAGAACTTTAGTTTAAACTTTTATTGAAGACCAATGCGATCGTAACTGATGCTGTTGATATCCTCAGGAAGTGCTGGTGATGATTGAGGCGATGACAGGGACGTCGATAACTGTTCTCACTCCAAGCAGCTTGTCAGTCAGCAGGTTCTTGGGAGTCAAACTGAATTTTAAAAAATTGTGTGATATTGTTGAGGTCGATTTTGTGAAAGTTCTGATGACTCCAAATTGTTTAATATTTCAGGACATTTTGGAGTTCACGTGTAAGTAATAAATAGGTCACAGAAAACTGCCATTGCATCTTGATAAAGTTGTTGTAGACTCCTAGGACTTCCTGTAAATGTAGATGGTAGAATAACTGGTACACCAGAATAACCATCTTCATTCCTTGCTAAATGATCCATTAAGCCAGAATATTGAGCAGCTCTTAGTAGAGTTTGATAGCGTTTAATGAAGTTAAATAAGCAACCGTCAGATTTTACATATGCAATAGACTTTTCTATTTATTTTGAATTTTATTCAATGAAGATTTGGAAATTCACCCATATATTTTAAGTTGAATTGTTGATATAGATTTCAATTAATGCATCATAACTTCCTGATAATATAAATAAAACACTTTGAATTTTCTGTACAAGTTTTTTTTTCAATGAAAACATTGTAATCTGTTATGATATTCAGATTCTTGTGTATTACATGCATAGAAAATGAAGTGTTTCTGTAAATCTTACGAAGTACAGTTAAATTTTGATTTTTTTAATAACCAAAATGATGTGAGGTAGGTTGTACGGATCAAATTTATGCCAATGTTATATAATTAAGTAAAGTTAAACAAACTGTACACTACTTTTTCATCAAATTATGAATTTTAAATATAAGGTAAGCAATTTTTAAAAAAGATTTTTCCAAAATCATATTTACATCCAAGTTAATTTTTAGATTCCATAGCTGTTCCTGATTGTTTTCATAACACTTAACGGTAAACAATATTCTTAGTCTATGATATATCACGCTCTCTGCCCTGATTATCATTTCTATGCAGTTTCATTACCTTAAATTTCACACTGTGCTTAGATCGAGCTCTTGAACATGCCACATACAGTTGATCATGAGAAAATACAGGTTGTTGAAGATATATACCAACCTTATCCAAAGTTTGGCCTTGTGCTTTATTGATGGTCAGTGAATATGCTAATCGTATTGGAACTGTATCCGATGAAATGCAAATGGAATATTTGTATTACTTGGCTTTAACTTAATTCTTGGAAGATAACTATGGAACCTCTATTAGATCCATTAATTAAAATAGCAATGGTGCTGTTTTTATGACATGTTTTTTATTTTCATCCTAGTTCCATTACGAAGTCCCTGATTTGTGGATAATTTTCGCTGTAGCATTACTATTGCCCCTATTTTCACATTAAGTCGGTGAGGTGGCATTCCATATGGAGGTAATGAATTTAGAAACTCGATAGGATAATTTTGAAGTTCAGCATCATCATCGGAGATGTAATCTGTACTTAAATATGTATTTATGCCTCCCGGAAGATTATTTAGAATTTCTTCATTTACTGTTAAACATTCTGTATTTTTGGAGTCATGATGATTCTATTTTCCATTTCTTGAGAACTGCAATCAAATATTTTTGAGAGTAGAGAACGATTACATACCAAATCATTAGGAACATCTATGGCATCTACAGGAACGTCATTAAGACTGCTCGTTAGTGTACCATTACCAAGATGAAGGAGCCATCTAAAAAAAGTCCTGTTCATTAATGTTAGTTCTGGTGTTTTGTGTTAGCTGTAATTGACTGAAATGATGCCACAATGTGCATCTTTTAAGACAGGTGTCTATAATAGATGTAGGTGATCCATGTGGCACTACTGACAAAATTTGCCTGAAGTCACCTTAAAGTATGAGACATTTTCCACAAAATATTTTATCGATACCCATTATATCTTTAAACATCTATCTATAGCAAGAAGTGAATGCTTAGGTTTCATAGAAGCTACGTCTAAGACGAATACCCTTACCCTTATATAAAAAAGAACCATGCTCTGTTACAGGAGAAACGTTACAGAGACTGGTTTCTGTCAGAGGTACAGGTAGTTTGAATATACTGTGGAGTGTTTCCCTGAAGTTAGTAACATTGCAGCAATGCCATTCCATGCCCCAGTGGTGGTTACAGTACTGCTGGAGGTGAAGTAATCGTATAACATGTTGAATAAAAAGGTTTTATCTGATCCACCTGGGGTATCTAAATAGAAGGAATTGTTGTGTGGGGCTTCTTTTTCAGTTGCCATGACAGCCTTGATGATAATATTAAAGACATCTAATTGTTCATTGTTTAGCAATTCAACATTAGGCCGGTTTGTATTTCGAGTCATATTATCTATTGGGGGATCACCTGTTGGTTCAGGTAAACCCATTGCCTGGCAAGAAGAATCATGCTCATTAAATATTGCTTTTAACAAATGAAGTGCAATGTTTTCACATATGCTGTTATCATAAGAAGAAATGAGGTCTTCAATCATGCTCTCTTTATGGTTAATGAATAGTTGAAAGGCATCCACTGGATGATGATAAAGACACATCATTGCAAACATGCTACGTGGTTGTTGTGGCATTCTAAATGTAGCAGCTTCAGTAAGAGCATTTTCTAATTCAGTATCATCTTGCAATAATCTAAGGCTGATGCAAGCTTCTCTTAATGTAGGGAATGTATGACATTGGACTGTTATCAAATTTTCAAATGATTTTGCTCCAGAGACATGAAGAAGTAGAATCCGTAAATAAAACTTTTCACCTTGGTTTGGTGAAACTGAATACATTCTCGTGATCAAATTACTTGACCGCTCTCTGTTAGTCCATTTTGTAGTAGTTTTGTTAAATACATAGTGATGTGGAATATCACAGAAAAAATATTGGTTAGCAGTAATATCATTCTGATTTAGTTCAAACCAAGGAGTCAAATTTGTGTGAAGTTGTTGTGCTTGTTGATATGCTTGTTCAGCTTGTCCATGTTAATAATAAATATGTTGCTCTCCAGGCATGTGTACAGCTAAACGGTACACAACATGAGACTTTCCATGCATTTTATAGTCAGAAATACGCCACATTGCTTCTGGAGGTGATACATATCTGCATGATAGATATTGCTTGACTTAATCTCTTTGTTCTGATCGCATTGTTTCTGATTGATCGATATTAATAGATGAATCATGGTTATTAACCTCCATCATAGCACTATCATGCCCTTCATAAACATATTTAAATATGTATTTTATACTCTTGACTAAAGAGCAGATTTCTAAGTTAATATGAGATCGATATTTTCTCCAAAGAAATTTGTTGAAAGGAACTATGTATCTTTTATCAACAGTAAAATTACCGACTTGAACTGAGTCACCATTATTTGCACGGTTGTAAGCCGGGTATCTATCAATGTTTTATAGTGTTTCTTCTCTAAATTCCTTTGGAAATGTTTTTGCATAATCCTTTACTCATACAAGGAGAATTAGGATTTACTGCACCACATGGACCATGGGCCATTAAAGATTTAACTAAATCACGAAGCTCTGGACCTTCAGGTCTAGGTATTTCTGCTGACACAATTGCATCAATTTGTTTAACTGTTCTGATCTTCTCCTGATCTCGCAGCATTATGATCATGTGGCAGTGTGGAAGCCTTCTTTTTGGAAATTACATGACATGAAAAATCCAACAGGAGTTCCCAATACATGTTTGTCTTTAATATCTTTCAAAGTTCAGTTAGATGTGCATGATACACACGTGATATTAAGTCAGGTCGATTTTGTGCAAGTTCTGATGACCCCAAGTTGCTTAATATTTCAGGACATCTTGGATTACATGTATAGGTAAGGAATAGGTCTGGCTTTCGGTATTTACAGAAAACTGCCATTGCATCTTGATACAGTTGTTAAAGATTCCTTGGACTTCCTGTAAATGAAAATGGTAGAACAACTGGTACACCAGGATCGCCATCTTTATTCCTTGCTAAATGATCCATTAAGCCAGAATATTGAGCAGCTCTTAGTTGACTTTCATGGCTTTTAATTAAGTTCAATCTACACCCTTCAACTTTCACATATGCATCAACTACATATTGTTGGAATAGTTTACCAGATCTATAGATAATACTGAATGAATCTCTAATTGCAAGGCGGTAACTGTAATATTCTTGCATTGTCACTTTATTGCGAACTCTTGTGTGCCATTCTGGCCTATGTTGCATGTTTATGTGCCAGCCTTGTTCACCATTTGGAAATAATATGGGATATATCATGGGTCCAAGTGGCAAGACAGATAAGAAATTCGTTGTTTTGGTGTAGGATGTGGATAAACATTAATATCTCTGTTAGCAGGTGGAGCACCATCTTCACCAACAAATACTACACCTATTTCGTTGTTTATTGGATTGTTAAATCTTTTGATATCTGGACCAGCGGTGAAATGCATCGAAACTCTCCTTGGCTTTACATTTTCCCTTATAGCACGTGCTCCCTCTTCTAATTCAATGGCCCTAATATTTTTTAAGCTTGAGCGTAAGGATTCTTCTCCATAACTGTAGCTATGGTTTCAAAGACACTTTGGATACATTTATTATTTTCTGGTAAATAACACCGGTGTTGATGTGCTTCAGATGAATCAAAGATGTCAATATGGCCATATTTCTCTCTTCTTCATTATTTGGGTGCAGAGTACTGGAATAATGATAGGTCTGACCTTGTAAGTAAGAACAATAGGGGCCTCTTCCAGGAGGGAGAATTATATTTGCTCCAAATGAAAAAGATGAGTTGTAATTGCGTATATTAAATATGAAATTAAATGCTTCTTGGTCATTACCTTCGAGTAACCTTTGGAGTTGAGAAGGATAATTTGTAAGGAAGGGAGATAAACTTTTCCTTTTTGACAAAAATTCAATGCTTCTCCTCGAAATCTACAAAATAATACATATTTCTGTTTCATTCATATTGTTTCTTCGTTCCCGTTTCCTTGCTCTTTCATTTTGTAGATAAAGTTGTCTGTCTTCGTTAATCGTGTTATTTATTTGCTGTCTGAATATGTTTCTTCTTTGCAATCTAATATTATCCCTTTCTTCAGTTCGTAGCTGCTGACGCGTTCGTCTTTATCGTTCTCTTGCTGGACATCTTGCATCTTACAATGTAGTGGTAGTGATTTGGTTCATTCTGTGTAAAAATGGAATTGGTCTTAATATAAAAAAATCATGAATAAAGATTTTGATACGAAAAATAAATGTTTCTATAATGAAATAAAATTAAATATAAATGTTTAAAATGAGAATAAATATTTCATAATTAATGAAACCGTTTTTAGTCCTATGCAAGCGACTCTATAAGTCAATCTGTCGGTCTGTCGGTCTGTCCGTAACACTTTTGTGCTGAGCCATTTTATTTAAGATCAAAGGTCTGTTGTTAATAGATGCTGTTCGTAGCCTTTTAAGCTTTTCTTGGTTCATTGTTGATTTTCAATGTATTTTTAATATGAATAAGGGGTTTAATATATCAAAGTGTAGTATCTGTTCCGCCAGATACTGCAAGCAAAGACAATATGTGGGGGCAACCTCACATGTAAGACCTTGGTCAATGTAGGGGCAACCCTTCATACCAATTTTCACTATCCTACTCCCCGGGGAGCTGGTCCCCATTTCCCCTTCACTCCTCACATTAAAAATCGGCCTTGTGCCTAATTTGCCCGGTGGGGGAGCAAATAAATACAGCTTTTCTTGGCCTTTCGGCCAAGATCAAAGTACAGTATCTGTCCCGGTAGATATTGCAAGCAAATACCATATGTGGGGGAAACCACACATACAAGACCTTGGTCAATGTTGCGGCAACCCGTCATACCCATCGTCACTATCCAGCTCCCCTACTCCCCGGGGAGTTGTTCCCCATTTCCCCTTCACTCCTCACATTAAAAATCGGGCCTGTGCCTAATTTTCTTTGTTGGGGAGCAAATAAATACTAATACCACATATAAGACCTTGTTTTTTTTTCTTCAGAGATCAACATTTATTTTCGTGGTGCTACAATTCAGTTGGTTTGGGGAGAATTGCATGCTTTTTCGACTGGCAAACCTGTTTGTCTGCCACATTCCACAGAGAGTAATTTTTTTATTGATTTATTTTTTATAAAACGTGTATCCCATAAATCCTCACTCTTATATACTTTTATTTCGGTTTTTACGTAGGTTATTTATAGGGGTAATACTAGTATTATGGAGAAAGAGCCTTGTTAACTTGAATTAATGTTAGCTGAACATCCCCTATTTTCCGACATTCTGCAACATTTGATTTTACATTGAATGATGTTGTATTAAATATTCTGCTAGGAAATAGTTAGTACTTAGATTATATTCGAGTATTGGACTCGTGGCAGCCGGATTGAGGTATACTCACAGTCCATATTTATTTTCTTTGATTTTAAAATTATTCTGTTTCCACAAATTACTGAACTGTATATTTATTTTAGATGCTTACGGTACAAAAACGGAAAGTTTAAATGTGATTTTTTTTTTATCTCAGATGAACACTGTTTTATGTGTAAGCGTATATAATAGATAATAAATGTAATAACTACCTGACAATATAAAGAAAAAAGAATATAATAAAGTCCGCTCTTTCTCTACAGAAACACTTTATAAACATTTTCGTTTAAGAATTATGTATAGCCTACATCTGAAATGGTTCGGTCTTGAATAATACCGTTTCTCATTTTTTTTTCTTCACAAACACATATTTAATGAAGTTCTGAGAGTCTATTATGTCTGTGTTCATATATTAGGAGAGAGACGTTACCTAAAATGAAAATCGCTTCTTCTTCTTCTAGTCTCCAGACGCGACAATTATACGTCTATTGTCTGTCTACAAGGCAATAATTCATTATTCTGCAGGGAGACGAGGTCAACGAATAATATATTTGTCAGAACAATGCAATTATCTTTATTTTTCTGTTTATAGATTTGCGACAAATAAAGGTTCTACGTCTTTAATAGCAATATTAATTTCGAAAAGGGATTTAATTATGGTGCGATTATCTAGTACTTCGCCTACTCAATGAATTGAGCTGAGCTCACTGAGAATAATCAGGATTTCTTAAAGTTTAGTAATATAAATCGGTTAAAACATATGTTCTGTCCACAAACGATATCACACACACACACACACACACACACTATAGCCGGCTAACATATGCAAATACAAACACAGGAAATGTATACACACACACACACACACACACACACACACACATATATATATATATATATATAGTCATCAACATGCAGTGCTGTTTCGCTGTATCATAGATCTTCAGTGCGGTGAGACTAGCAGAATCTTTAGCCAGGGATTGAACCTAAAAGCATCTCGTTGGTAGTCGACAGTATTAATCTCTGGCTCATGGATTCGACACTTGTAAATGAATTAATAATATTTTCAGTTTATATAGACATTCGGCCATAGCCGTTATAGTGCTCGTATATATATATATATATATATATATATATATATATATATATATACATATTACTTTTTAAATATAATGGGCGGATGTCTCTCGAGAGCTGTGTCAGCTATCATCTCATCAGGATCAAATCGATAGCGTAAAAATAATAACACTATGTCGAAAGGAAAGAGTTCTGATGGGGAACTATTGAATGTGCCAAAAATTACGGTTATGTTGGGCGAACATCTTTTGACTCGTATAAACCAGCATGTTCCATCAAAGATCAGACAAGGGAGGGTGGGGTCTGGTAGTCTCCCGCCTTCAGCAGCCTTGGACTCTGCTATTGGCCAGCATTTGGTTGCCAACCCGTGCTGTGCCGATAGATATAAAATAGAATGGTTCGAGGTGCTACATAGAGCGGACTCCAGAAACCATTTAAAGATTTTTGAGTCTGTCTCTATTGCGGTGCGGAAACTTTCTTTGTGCCGACAGAAAGAAAAATCTAACGCATTGTTTCTCGTTGGGGAACTGTGAATCTTTTCTCCCGTTTTTTCCCCTCGTTGTGCCATTATTTTAATCGTTTTTTAAACGTTAATAAACTTTATTTTAGTCTCCCCGTAATTTTTGGCACATCCAATAGTTCCCCATCAGAACTCTTTACTTTCGACATAGTATTATTTTTACGCTATCGATTTTCTCTTGATGAGATGATAGCTGAAAGAGCTCTCGAGAGACTTCCGCCCATTATATTTAAAACTGCATTTCAATTCTGTACCTCTAAACATATATATATAAATATATATATACATATATATATATATATATATATATATATATATTAAAAAATACATATGGCGCTCCCCATTTGGGGTCCTAAATTGGTCAAAGGGAAAATTATTCCCCCTTCGCATGTAGGTAAAAATGCACTTTCGTATAAATAACTGAATTTATTCAAAATGTATTACAAACAAAAATAAACAAACACCCCCCACACACATACACACACACATATATATATATATATATATATATATATATATATATATATATATATATATATATATATATACAGACAAAGCAAAACAGAATAGATACTAAGATACACATTTGTCCCATAATTAATATATGTTTATTTATATTGACAGATAAGAAAAGAATAGTGCTGAAATAACTTGGAATATCTTATAACAACTGCACAAAATCATTTAAGAATGCTACGAACCAAATGGCATCAGATCTATCAGAATTTCTTCGAGGACGAATCGTGGCTTTACATGAAGGTGGTTTTAGTCAACGCAAAATAGTAGGAAATCATTCATTACCCTTTTTCTATTGTTAATAGAGCGATCATACAAATCACAATAGAGGACAAACAGTTCACAAGACCTCATCCTGGTCACCTGCTGCTTGTGATAGAACCTTGTGTCTTCTGAAAAGAAATGTTGAAGAGGATCCTCGGCGAAAAGCTTATGACATTACAACACAAGCTGGTGTCTGTCCCAGAACAATTGTTAGGTATATCCACAAGCTTCTATGGTAGAACTGCGAGAAAAAATTCTTCTTTGTCCTGCCAATATCAAGGTCTGAAAAGATTGGACTCCTGAAATGGTGGAGAGACTAATGACCTTTTGAAACAATGTTAATTTCTCTTATGAGTAACGATTTGCATTATTCCCAGAGAATGGAAAGGTATGCGTATGACGGCTACCTCAGAAAGACTCTAACTTAACAAGACTGCAACCAATGCTGAAACATTTGAATGAGTTGCAATTTGGAATGATGGCCGATAAGACCTGATGGCGTGCCAGGTAAAACCAAATTCTGCTATAAATATTGCAATATAACATGAAGGACTCATACCAATATTCTCAAGTGGTAAAATGAACCAAGTTTACTCCCTATTTATGAAAGACGAACTCCTTGTCATTCTGCTAGACTAACACAAAATTGGTTGAGCCAAAATGGGATTAATAAAGTTCAATGGAAAGGTTAGTTCCTGGATATCAGCCAAATTAAAAAAACTTCGCAAAAACTAGAGGAAGTAATTTCTAAAGCCTTAAGTTTTAGAATTATTTCGTCGGAAATGGCAAAAAAATTCCTCAAGATGATATTTGTCAACTGATCAATGCCATGTCTAGAAAGTTCGGGCATTTAAAACAGCAATCGGAATGCCAACCTAGTATTAGTTATAAAATTTTTAGCCATTTATTTTTACTTTTGCTTTATAAATTATATATTTTTTGAAATAAACTGTTTCTATACGTGTCTATCTTTTTCTGCCATGCCTGTATATATATATATATATATATATATATATATATATATATATATATATATATATATATATATATTAGTTAAGTGTATGTATTTGAAAAACAAAGAACAATTCTGTTTACTTTTTTCTTCTGGCTAAGTATTAAGGGTTTAACGTCAGTTATGTAATTAGCCTTAACTGTGTCTTTGTGTTGGCGCGTTATCAATAGGAATCCTAAGATGTATATACATTTTAGGGTTCCTTCATCAATTCAGTAAATTGCGGCATCCTCAGAATATTTCAGAATTTCACAATAAATAACTAATGCATTATCTGTCTACAAAATCTATCTTTGTCATTGTTTATCCACGTAGAATATTCCTTTTTCCGGATAAAATGTAGTAATAACTATCTTTAAAAAATTATAAGGATTAGACTATTAAGAAACAATAGGTGATTACAGTAGGATTAGTTAAAAATGATTTAGCGTTTTTAATTTAAACAAAATCCTAAGTTTAAGGCTAACTGGCCAAGTTGTTGGTGAAGATTTTGTGTTAAACGTTTTTCATTATAATAAAAACGTACTTAAATTATTGTAAAAGAATTCTGCTAAAGTTCGCTGCACAAGACGGGTTTTTATAAGGTAGTCAGACTTCAACAACACGTACCTATCAAAATCAGAAATTGAGCATACCAAACAACAGACGTAATTGCCAATGCACACGGGTCTTCAATTACTGACCACTTTATAAAAACCCCGACTTGTGCAGCGAGTTTTAGCACGAATTCTTTTACAATGTTGAGTTTTGATGACTCATTATTACAATGAAAGATCTTGGAGAGTATTCACGTTCGGTTGAGAAGACCTTGACTCTGCAAGCAGAAGGAATGCCTCTTAGGTTTGAGCGTGATAATTCTCTCGGATCCTTGAGTAATATAACGTTGTATTTCAATTGCTTTCCCTAATTATTTTCATACATAACGTAACGCAACGTTATTTTTATCTGTACATAATTTCCCATTCCCATTCGTGTCTTTCTTTTTTTTTTCACTCAAATACAGCTTTGATAAAACGAGAGCGAAACCAGTAAGCTGACTCACTCATTCCCCCCCCCCTTTTATTCTCTAAACCAAGTTTACTTTATTTTAAACGTTGACTTTATTTTAACGTTCGAATTTTCGTCTACCTTTTAAGATTGCATAATATATATATATATATATATATATATATTTCTGTGTACACTAGGCATAATTTGTACGTATGCGTACGTATATATATATATATATATATATATATATATATATATATATATATATATATATATATATACACGTAGACACGGAAATAACGCAACGGAGCGCTATTCGGTAAACTGCAAAATTGTTCTCGTTTTATACACAGCTGAATTTTTGTAGAAAGATATGCTGTTCATTTGCCTTGTATTATTATATATATATATATATATATATATATATATATGTCTGTGTGTATACTAGGAATTGTGTGTACGTATATGTACGTGTATATATATGTACACACACACACACGCACACATATATATATAAATATATATACGCATACGTACAAATTATGCCTAGTATACACAGAAATATATATATATACATATATATATATATATATATATTATGCAATCTTAAAGGGTAGACGAAAATTCGAACGTTAAAATGATTATCGTTCATGATAAGTAATATTGTTAATTCATTAAGATTTTTCCGTAGGGGTTTTCTTTATATTCTCTGATAATGCAAAGTAAATGAACACTCGTATCTCTCTAATAAGATTGAGTTTTGTATAAAACTCGAACAATATTGCAATTTACCGAATCGCACTCCGTTACGTAATTTCCTTGTCGTCGTAAATGCTAAATGGATCTTCAAGGGAAAGTTCGAAACGAGGCTTTACCAAAAGTTGCTGGTAAGTCAAAAAGTGACTGCGGGATCAGAGTCCCCGATTTATCATACTTTATGTCACTTTTCCACACGCAGCCGTCAAAAGCTAATAAAGAGTTTGTGGGTGGCGATGCTTATTCTCTTTCAACATCAGCCATGTATGATGGCCTCCTTTTGTAGTATTTCGGACACCCCACTTCCACGCCTCCCTGCCTAAGCCAGTGTCAGTGAAGTGTTCATCTTGGACGCAATCAAACTTCCAAGTAGCGATGATTGATTCTGCTATGTATTAACTTTGAACCGACAGTTCATCCCGAACAATCGTGCGCACATACTAGCAGTTGGATACAGATACAAACATGCGGATACGCACACACACATACTCATGCACACACATACAGACGCACGCACTGTAACTCGAAAGAATTATGAGCGTACTTTTCCCTTTCAAGTTGATTTTAAATGAAAGTTTTCAGGCGCTGACTTAAGTTTAAAAAAGTATACATAGGCGTAAAATTTAACTAGGTTAAGCGATAACGGATTATTTTGTATGGTTTTGATTGTCCGGACAATTATTCTCGTCTTTGGTGTTATAAGTACAACTTTTCGTTAGGTGCAATCATCATCTTCTTTGTTTACAACTAAGAAAACTTATAATACAGGGTTAACCTCTTTCCGTAATTGTAAAAATCATTGAGTTTACACCTCACGAAGTTCGTAGGTTTCAGCGACCGAAAACGTTGAGCGAATAACACTCAAGATTGGAATAATTGGCCAAACAATGATAACAATGAAGAAAGTTATATCTCATCTAAAAAAAAATTCAGAACTGCATTAAAAACCGTTACATTACTGAAATAATAAAAATATGGAAAAGACTTGAAAGTCTCTGCTAAAAACTAGCAAAAATGACAAACCACTTAACATTCCTTTGCCGTGATCTAAAAGTAGTAACACCGGATTTAACTTTAAAACTATAAAACTCCAGAACAGTTAATCAGGATTTTGTATGAATCAGAATCAACAATAGCCGTTTGAATAAACGTCAGTTACAAGCAAAAATCTCAAATACCCTTACACCCCTCCTGGAAAATATATCTTTGACTGAGGGCAAGACAAGATTACCTGGATCTTTCATACAAGAAAGAATTTAATAAGGTCAAATTACGACAAATAAAAACTTAATAAAAGATTTAATAAAATAAGATTTAAAAGCTACGTGCAAAAAATATCAAGTATACAATCCATCAATAAGAGCAAACGACAACTTACACTCCCTGAGGAACCAGTGCTAAATAAACGCCTCAACTTCGTCATAACAATAGCGAATTCCATATTTGGACATAATAACATCAATAGAGAAGGCAACCCTGGATTTAAGTAAGACATGAACTAAGATGGAAATTGAGACAAGAACTGGAAAGTTCAAAACTCCGAAAACCCAACGTCTCAAAAGAAGAAATGCCAGCGATTATGTATCTATGACGTGACAATAACATAATAAAACTGCCTGCTGACAAAAGTAATGCTCATGTAGTTATAGACAGATAAGAGTATTCCAAAAATTAGCAGACCTAATTAAATCTGGCAGCTACTACAAAGAACAAAACATCCGAACCAAAAGACATAAAGAAAACTCTCGCAGACCCTCAGCAGGATCAAACATCTGCAAAATATAGGGCTCTGACTCAACACTATAGCAGCTTACCAGACCTATTCGGCCTACTAACGATCCATAATGACGGAATCCCACTAGGACCGGCCGTCAGCGCGCGAGGCTCAAAATTCCATCCTTTGAACTGATTCCTAGTAAGGACAATAACCTTATTCGTGAGAAAACCATAATCATACGTTCAAAACTAAGCTCACTTCGTTGATATAAAGGACGCTTCTATCCATTCTAACAAGATGGTGAGCCTAGATGTAGTGAGTTTCTTCACAAAAGTCCAATACCACAATAAAGGAACACACATGCATCCCAATTAACAACTTAATTGAGATGCTATTCCTCTCCATAAACACCACATATTTCACGATGAAAGCCGATATTTACTGACAAGAAAAAGGCTTAGCTATGGGAGCACCATTATCGCCAGAGCTAGCCAACATATATATGGAGTACTATGAAGAACTGGCAATAAAATCAGCCCCACAAAAATATAAATGTGGACACGATATGTGAATGATACTTTTATACTTTGACCCCACGTGCAAGAACTACTAGAACATGTGACCTCACTCCACCTATCCATTCAGCTCATCATTGAAAAGGAACACGACAACCATCTTTCCTGGGTGTATTGATAACCCGCACTGATCAGAGTTTTGTAATATCCGTATATCGAAAGTCAACTTTTATGACAATACCTTAACTTTAACTTACACAATCATGTGCAGCAGCGAGCGGTAGCAATATGTAATAACAACTCTTAATATTAAGAAGACGTAGCCAAATTAAGAAGAACTCTCCACCGAAATAACTACGATTAGAGCATGACATCAGCTTCAGTAAATTCATATCAAACACCAAAAGACACAACCCAAAAACCCACCGAAGGCTGCACACCATACCCGAAACGCCTATCAGTAATGTTTTAAAATATGTAGTCGGTATGATATTAAGACAGTATTTATGTGCAACTCAACACATCGAAAACATCTTATGAGAGTAAAAACCCCAACCAAACTCATGACAAAAAACTACGTTGATGAGGTTTAGTGTAAATGTGGGAAACTCTATAAAGGCGAAATATGCCATACCTCAATGTAAGACTACAATAACGCGGAAAAGCTGTCATACGCAGAGAAATCGAAAAATCGGCTCTATCAGACCATATATGAGAGATAAAGGCAATTAGCATAAAAGATTTAGTTAAAAATTGAATCACAAAAAAGTCTTTAAAATACCTTAGTGATCCCTGAAAATTGATCTTTTTTTAGAATTTAAGGACACACCTTAAACCTCATGGTCCGATTTTTTACAATACTGAGCTAACCCATTTCCCTTAGTTAGAAACTATCCGCGCATGTGTTGTCCCCCTCTCGCATTGCATGTGAGATGACGCCACAAAAAATAGTGAAGAGATAATCAATGTGAAAAATATGAATGGCCAACGTTGCCTTCACATTTTCGCCAAGTTTCAGAAAAATCTAGTGGATTGGGGCAAAATTTATGGGGTAAAAAGTGTCATTTTTTTTTTTGCAATTTTGAAGCATTTGTTATCCCTTTTGAGCTGCTTGACACACCGAAGCCTAGTCAAATTGGACAAATGGTGCAGTTTCACGCCTTGAGATATGTATATTTAAATTCAGCAACATGAAAAACTACTATATGTACATACATATTAAGTTTTTGAGTAATATGAAAAGAGTTCCACAAAGGCATTTTTAGCCCAAAAAGTCCCAGAGAAATGCAAATCAGAATTTTGTCAGGGTAATCCATACGTTATTTATATTAAGCACAAGGAACTCCACATTTTTTCTAAGTTTCAGAAAAATGTAATGGATGAATCAAAAGGTACGGGACAAATCGTGTCATTTTGGCTATTTGGGGGAATTTTTTACCTCTTCTCAGCCCCAGGAGACACAACGGGTATTTTTTTCAAAAAACAAATTTTTACTGTGTCCATCTTTTTCATGAAATACAATTTTTGGCAAATTTCTGGAAAAACTAATGGACAGTTATCTGGAAATCCTCCGGACTAACGGACGCGCGGATGGACGCACGGATGCCACTGAAAATATAGGTCCCTCTCCGATAAATCGGGGGACCAAAAAAACAAAAAAACAAAGAGTTTACCCTTAACTTAGGACGTAAGTTTCAACGACCGAAATATTGTATTAATAACAACCAACATGAGAATTATTGTCCGAATAATCAAAACAATACAAACATTCATACCTCATCTAAAAAATTCAGAACTGTGATAACGGATAATTGTGCACTTTGAAGTAAAATACATTTATTTTTATTGTTTATACAGTTTTAAACTGATTATGCATGACCGGCATTTCCGAAATAGTTCCCTTGAATCAGTAGAAGCTCAGAGATAAAATAGAGTACGTGTTTGATCACAACAGTCAATCAATCTATGTTATTCATAATCAACTATTCTAGTTTCTGTTTCATTAAAAAAGGTAGAAAACATCGAAATAAAACGTGATTACGTTCTAATTAATTTTAAATGTTACTGTCTTTAGAAAAATCATATTGCATATTTTAGTATAGATGCAGTTAAGTTGTAAGGTCATTGTTCTCGCTAACTGCCACATCGTCGGACTCGCAATACATGGCAGCACACACAGCTCACTTTCAATACATGGTACCACACACAGCTGGTTCTGCATACAATACGCCTAGCAGACCTGGCTCTTACTCTGACACAGCTAGCCATCAATACATTGCACCAGACAATGCTGGCTTCTCAATTCACTGGAATAAACACAGCTATCAGGCTGGTCCGTTCGATTTCGAAAACGTAAAAGGAAGGTGCTTGTGTTATCCGAGGGTACCTTTCAAATTACCACGTACCCTTCTGTTTTTTTTCTGTCTGCTTCTTCTTCCTCATTACTCTTTCGATATGTGGGTGCATATATCATTTAATTACATGGTGTAACATTCACCTTAGGACTTAAAATGATGACTTGGTACAGGAGTCGTCATTGAATGGCCGGACCAGATAACAGTCCACAGTCTTCTATCTCAGTTTACCGTAAACTATCCGTATCTCACGTTTTATTCCACTGATAACTCATCCACATGGTATATATACACAAAGTTGGTAAAAATTTAAAATATGTTTACCAACATTGATTTTAAGTTCCAGAATGCAAATAGAAATAAATAATAAAATTATTGACTTAGGAAAAAGAAGGGATTGGGTAAATAAAAATAACTAAATACATTTCCTCGCAAAAAGTATATTTCTAAAATATACGTAGTCCCTTTTTTCTGTTTACACAGAGCGAAATAGTGGAATTCTTATATTATCTATTACGCAGGTGATAGATCATTTGTTTTTATTATATATATATATATATATATATATATATATATATTAACATTCGCAAAATAACAATTAGACATCCAACTCACATACACAGGCACAACATTATGACAACACCTATCTAAAACCAAAATCATACCAAGGAACAAACCATGCCCATTATAAAAGCACAGGACACTGCAAACCCACAGTGTAATAACGCAATCCACCATATGCAATGAGTCGCACATTGGAAGAACAATAAGCCGTTGCATATCTGAATCAAAGAACACATAAAGACCAAGATCTAGTCTTTTTACGAACACATATCTCACATACAACCCAATAAAATATAATTGTTGAAATACTAGCAAGTAAAATAGATCAAAGAAATCTCAGATTAAAAGAATTTATATCGATAGAAAAATTAAAACCAAAAAATAATGATAAAACAGAAATGTCCAACATACTGATAAAAAAGGCACAAGCAGCTTACTTAATTTAATATGAGGGAGTTACAGTGTAAGTTCCTATAGTTTAAAAATAAATATAAGGTAACGGAATTTCTTCCCTAACAATTAACGTAATTTTAAAAACTTTGACTCATAAGATACAAGCTGATTATATTAGATAACTTGGAGAGGATTACAGAATCACTTTCCTTGGATTTGAAAATTTATTTTTAAAATTACAGAATTAACTTCCGCAAAATAATTACAGTAATTTTTATATTTAAAAACAGCGTGTAAAAACAAAATTAAAATATTACGGCAAGTTTAAATTAAACCAAAACGGCAGCGTAAGAAGTGGATATTGATTTTCTACCTTTTGAAGATGGGTATTGCCCCCTAAAATAACTAAGGAATATAGCAGGTGCAATCAGGTAAACTAATGAATATTTATCGAAAAGTATCGGATTATTTACCATAGTTTATTTATCCATTCACGATTGAATAATTTCAGCATTGACAAGCCTTCAACCGCACTTTTTATAAATTTATCAAAGACTAATTATTTACGAATATTTTATAACAAAAATCGATATACGTACTAACGATTCATGTAAATATGGAAAAAAATCTTGAGATTTATAATTACGTGATGAGTTTATTATATAGAGGGACGTTTTTATTTTTTTCTCAGACAAATGTTCATATTTATATATATGCTGTATCTATGAAATTGGATGAAATATTTGTGAAATAAACATAGTCCTTATATTTCGATCATAAAATGCTTATAAGCAGTGGAATATATTTTGTTGCTTAACATTTTCAAAATCAATTTCATGTAGAAAGTTATTATTTTAAAAAAATGAGATTATATATGCATATACATACTTATATATACATGTTTCTATGTATATTTTTTACAAATACAAATAGATATTATCAAATTTTTAGTATTTAATTATATTAAAAATTGTTTTTTTTATAGTCCAATAACGCAATACTGGAACTATTTATTGTTCACCTTGAAATACCAGCAATTGAATTAAATAAGTGTACGCGAACATCTATTATATAAAAGGCAAAATATGTGTGTGTGTGTGTTCGTATATCTTGCAAAAAACTTTCCACGGAAACGACGGAACCTGACTGACGTGGTACCGTTTTAAACCTTGAGACTTCGGACGATAAATAGCGAAGAATTTGCCAAAAACATTCATTCCTTCACCTAAAACTGGGAAGTTTTCTGCAGGGAGGGTTCGGTTTTTGAGTCGCCATTTTTGCAAGCCGTCATATCGGTTGGATTGCCTTCGCTTAATTTCAATGTTCCGAACATCCGGTCGTGTCATCAAACATCGGTAAGACGTCAGATTTTCATTCACTATTATTTACGCCGTCGCATCACGGTTCGATCCTGTCTGCCTATTACCACGTGTTTTACATCTCTCAACATGGGCCGCCCACTGTTGGTGTGATCCCCCTTCGCTACTACCACGTTTTTTAACACCTCTCGCCATCCGGGGTTCCTTACTACACAACCTACACATATCTAGGCAACGCCAGGTAAGCCACCCGCTACTACCATCTTTATTGCCTCTCTCTTCAATCGGTCTGCTCACTGTTGTTTTGATCCCCCCGCTACTACCACATTTTAACACCTCTCTCCACCCGGACTTCCTACTGATATCTGAACCCCCTCCATACCTCTCCATACCCGTGCAACACCTGGTACACCAGCTAGTATAATCTCTAAAAGGCAAAATGTGTGTGTAAAGAGTGGATATAGATCTGTGCGTCTGTGTGTGTTTAAATGTCCAGCGAAATCTTTCGACAGAGGCGATGGATCCTGAAGAAATCTGCATCGTTTTTAAGCCGCATCTTTCGGACAACAAATATAAAATAATTGGTCAAATACACTAATTCCTTAACCCTAAACCCGGCCATTTTTTACAAGGAAGGGTCGCTTTTTTCGTCGATATTTTCGCAAGTCATCGTTTGCTTCCCGATTGCCTAGCCTTAATTTCAACGTCCTCCACTTCCGCTTTGCTCATTGAGATATCGGATAAGATGTTACGTTTTTTCACTTTTTTTCCTCCTTCACGTTACGGGTTCGAGCCTACCTACCTACTCCCACTTTTATTCTCTCCACGCAAACTGCCTAATGTTGTTTCGGCTTCCCACCCGCTACTACCAATTTATTTTTTAATACCCCCGGTGTTCCTTACTCGACACAGGCAACGCCGGGGTACCTCGCTAGTAGAACTTTTTTTCTAACATCCCCCTGGGTTCCTTACTCCATCACTACTCCACATCTGGGCAACGCCGGGCATAGCCTTCGCGTTACGGGTTCGAGCCTGCCTGCCTACAACCACATTTTTTAACAATATGTCTTTTAATCCGCGCTGCCTACTGTTTTTTTTTTTAATCAACCCGCTACGACAACTTTTTTTCGGGGTTCCTTACTACGCAACCTACACACACCCGAGCTACGCCGGGCACTCTCGCAAGTTGATAAAAAATATAAATTATTCACATCAATAATAAAATGCATGGCTATTCATGGTAAAATAAATAATAAAAGTAAATGAAGAAGTTACTATCTTTATCCAGATCTTTGGTGAACTGCTTGATTAAGCCGAGTTTTATGTGAGGCGATGAGAAGAGTATTTTGTCTTTTTTTTACCAGAGAGCCGTTACTGTCCTTGCAATGCAAGTATATCAGTCTTTCTCTGTATATGTTGAGAATTTATTTTGGGAAGATTTATAGGCTTCATGACTTCAAACTGATCCATTTTCGACATAATCAGTGAAAACTATTGAAACTGAATACTTCTTGTCGTTAGAATTATCATTTCCGATATAAATGATAATCTGCTACGGTTTTTACCCTATCACCTTCTTCTAAACAGCTCCACACATGCGTATATGTGGAAAAAAACGTAAAAGAAGGATTTATGATTATAGCTCAAAAACTTGACCTAATTGAGTAAAACCAATATATCGGATTCGTCCTAAAACAGAAAACGCACACAAGTCATTGGTTATTAAAATAGTTTGAAAAAAGTTTCGAAAATATCAACATCTGAATGAAAGCTAATTCTAATTTGCAACATTTTTTAATGATATTCTAGTTTCATTAAATTTCTGAACATTTATAGAAAAACTGAAAAGCATTTAAAAAATAGGAACACAAAAGATCTCGTATTATTACTTATATGATAAGTAAATTATGTCATAGGTTTATAGGTGTGTCGTTATCTATGTACTAAGTATATAATGTTTTTTAACGTATCCATTAGTTTATGTTGCATAGTATAGTATTGGATGTTATATATTTCATATATATATATATATATATATATATATATATACTAGCAAAAGTACCCATCGTTGACTGGGTTCAAAAACAGCCTACAGAAAATGGAATCTGATTTATTAAAGTATGATAGGTCATGAAAAGGAAGGGTTGTAATGAGATAGCTTCGAATTCGGGGCTTTCAAAACCAAAGCAAAATATAATGAAAGTAAAAATGAAATAGATAAACCCCATAATTTATTATACCAAACCTGTTCACACTGAAACACTTATCACAATATTCTGTGGAGCTATATTAAGAAACCTTGTTAAACTTTGTGACATATTTCCATTCTATGGAGGTCAGGCGCGAACGAACACCCCATAATTTTATTATACCATATTTCTTCAAACTGAAACATAATTATCAAAGTATACTTACGCAGATAGATATGAAAAGTCTGTATCAAAGTGTGTGCCTATCTCCATTCTATGGAGGCCAGGCGCGAACGCAGACCCCACTATTTTATCATACCATCCCTATTTAAGTTAAATCATATTTATCAAAGTATTATTATATACATCTATATCAAAAACACTTGGAAACATTTTTTTTCCATAGTTTGTGGATCAGGCGCGAACGCAGGCCGTACAATTTTAATGAACCACCGTTCTGCCAGATCAAAATACCCATTCCTGTGTCTCGATACATCTTCTGTCATTATATGTAATCAGTTTTTTAAAATAGTCAACCATATAGGATACCTATTCGTGACAAGACACATACACACACATACACACACAGACATTCAGCTTTATATTATAGATATATATTAATTATATATATATATATATATATATATATATATAGTGCCGGCAAAAAGAATGTCCGCACTTGTAATTTATTCAAAATCTGCAAATTTACGCTAAATTTTATATACCTGTTTAAACAACCTATACCTAATTCGCCCTTTGTTCCTCTATGATTTTACCTATACATATTTAAATTTTAATTGAAATAGTCTAGTTCGCGTCAATTTAAAAAAATAACAAAAAGTTCGCAGCGACAAATTCGCTTAAAACCAGCTTAAATTATTGTCCCTAAATACGTTTAAAATATCCACCAAAAGACAACAACGCATCTCGTAATCCTAATTGTTGTTGTTCCAGGTTATGCAACGTAATATTTTGTCGATATGCCACGACGTTCTCTTAGTGTTCGTCAGGACCTCTTTTATCTCCACCTTTATGGTTTATTCAATTGGGAAATCGGCCGCACATTGAAATGTGATGAGAAAAAAATATAAAAGACTGCGCAAAAGCACCGACAGTGTTCGGGATGCTAATAAATCTGGTTGAACTAGAATTACTTCTAAAGATCCGCAGTCTAATATACAGATTTGAAATGGCTACCCAAATCCAACAACATTGCAATTTTGTTAAAAGTGCTCTCTTCCTTTTGTCAAGAACAGATTAAAGGAATTTAATTTGCGAGGACTTATTAGTACCAATGGTCCAAGGCTTAGCATTCGCTTTGAAGTTCGAATTAATTCGACCAAGTACATTAATATGTTGACTGAGCATTTTCTACCCTACTTTGGTCGGAATTTGGATGATAATCCCATCTTCATGCAGGATAATGCCCCCATTCACACAGCTGGCAATGTTAAGAGGTTCTTGGAAGAGCATGATATTCCGTGTTTGGATTGGCCTACACAATCTCCAGATCTCAATCCTATCGAAAACGTATGGCATTACATCGAGCAACAGCTACGCAATGATAAAATTTAAAATTTGGAAGAACTTTGGACAAAAATTAAAGAAAAGTGGGTGCCCTTTTCCTGGAGTATTGCTGCAGTCTAATTCAAGAAATACTCGAAGGAGCACAGGCTGTAAAATTGCAGAAAGTCTATGCTACTAAATATTAACTGGTTCATTATATTCCTCTTGTATTTGCGTTTCATTAATGTCCTAAAGTTTAATTTAAATAAGAATTTTCCATTGTGCGGACTTTCTTTTTGCCTCCTCAATTTGAAGTTATTTTTTAAATTGACGTGAACACTAGTATATTTCAATTTAAAGTCGAATATGAACAGTTAAATTATAGAAGAATAAAGGGTTAATCAAATGAGGTGTAGGTTGTTTCAATAGTTACATTAAATTTAGCTTAATTTTGCAGTTTTTGAAAACATTACAAGTGCGGACTTTCTTTCTGTCGCCTGTATATATATATATATATGTATATATATATGTATATATATAAAACACACACACATACTCATATATATATATATATATATATATATATATATATATATATATATATATATATATATATATATATGTTGTGACGTTCTTCTTCTTAGGGTTTTTATTTTCCCATTATAGCAGGTTAATTTGGAAAGATATTCGCCTGTTCAGGTGGCAAGGAAAAAATGTAAGAAGATTCGCGCCAACCGATAGTTTGACTGTCTCCTTCGGTCAAGTAGGATATTCAGATGAGGTATGAATTCATCTGACCTTCTTGACTAAAAATATTGGTTATAGGCATGTATGTTTTATTTATTTATTTGGGGGGTTGAATACCTGTCTGGATGGGTAGATCGATAGTCGAAGAGCCGTAAACGCTGTAAGACATAGTGAACCAAACAGATTTGTGAAGGTCTCCCTGTGCGATTCACTTCATGCAGAAATAAAAGAGTCATATATGATTTCCAGAATAAAATGAACAATCCGACAAAACGATTATTTTTTAATGTATTTTTTTTATTGTTATTTTATTTTATGGGTGCAACAGCAAAACAGCAAAACCAAAAAAGAAAACAAGGGCTGGAAACAAAATTCAAAATTCACATAGGCAATATTATACAAAACGTCATTTTTATCTTTCAGTGGGGCGGTATTTCTTTCTCTCCCTTCATATTGCAAATAAATACACAAGAGAAGCAATAAATAATCGCCGTTAAAACAACAACACAATTAATTTCGGGTTCTTTTATTGTGACCATTAATACACAATGTTATTTATACGTGGTCTTCTCTTTCTCTTGTTTTGGATGCAAAAATATTTTGTCAAACCTGATTGGCTAATTCTACTGGCCTGATCTGCTATCATCATCATCATCATTGTATTATTGAGTTTATTCTATTTTCTTGTTGTATTGATTATTGATACACATAAACATCGCCTCACCATCACAGATTTTTGAAAAGAAAACTGCTTCGTTTTTTTTTTAAACCCAATCCCTGGATTAGGGCATGTACAACGGGGACTCATAACAGAGTATGATGATACTAAGGGAGACATTTATAATAGACTGGGATGATTCTTGGGGGTCTTCATATTAATACTGACTGGTAGATATGATGCAACAGTTCTTAACACAGAGGAGGGAAGATACATTATTGATGATGGTGGGGAGGACACATAATATTTGTAAGTGTTATACAAAACATCGTTTATAGATGAATATACAAAACACATTTACCTTTTCGCAGTTACAAAATATAGATGGTTTCTTAATTCCTCAACCACGATTGGTGAGGCCAGGAATCCAAGCCTTTTCGAATACATAGTCGACTCTTCTCTCTTCGCCTCTAAGTGGCTCCTACTCTCCAATCGACTCTATCACCGTGTGTGATCTGCTTTAATTATCTGATCCTAATCAAGCTCCTAACTTCGAACCCTCGATGCATATATTGAAATCTCCTTTGTTTATGACTTCAGAAGTATGCTTCCCAACGTGACTATCTTTCACGTGGATTTACATGTCTCACCAAACACACTTTTGGCAAACAAAGAATTATCAATTCTAATCATTTAATATCTAACTATTCTAAAACAATATTTAAACTCGCATTGTCTATTCTTTTAACTAACATATTTAATATCCAGTTATTCCAAAAGAATGAACAATCACTTTTTCCGACATAATTAATATTACACTGCATTCCTTAATGAATGGTTGGCTGGATAGATCGATAGTCGAAGGGTCCTAAACGCTGTAAGAAATGGTGATCCAAAGAGATTTCTGATGACCTCCTTATGTAATGCACGTCATGCAGAAATAAAAGTCATTTATGATTTTCAGAATGAAATGAAAAAATCCGACAAAAGGATTAACTTTTTAAGTATTTTTCCTGTCCTCTTATTTCTATGGATGAAAAATAACAAAACAACAAAAAAGAAAAGACAACAACGGCTGAAAAAAAACAATGTTCAAAGTTCACATAGGCAATATTATCAAAAAGTCATTTTTATCTTTCAGGGAGGGGTATTTCTTTCACTCCCTGGATATTGCAAATAAACAAACAATAGAAGCAATAAGTTATCCCTGTTAAAATAGCTAAAAAAACAATCGACGACTTCTCTCCCTTCGTCTTTCTTTTTTGTTTTTCAAACAAAGTGGGGCACTCTATTTGTCTTTTAGTTTAAGGATGATGATTAGTTCGCAGTATTATTTATATACGTTCTTTTCTCTCTCTCTCTCTCTCTCTCTATATATATATATATATATATATATATATATATATATATATATATATATATGTATATGTGTGTGTGTGAACGGATGACAATGAGATCCTTTTATTTGTGACAAGGTTTCAACAACTATCAGGCCGTTAATATATATTTATACACTGTATCAAACAGGTGCTAACCTCGACGATGAAGTAAATTTCGAATCAAGAGAGAGCATCGATTTATAAAACTTTTAATGTTTTTAATTCAGTCTGACGCCGCCTTTTTCCTTTCTTATTTATTTATTTTTTTATTTATTGTTAAAGAACAAAATAGACTAAAAGATTCACCTGCGGGAAATCTCGGAGGTTACTCCATTTTTTGCTCTTGAGCGTGCGTCCGCGCATGTTCATATTTCTCTCTCCCCCCTCCCCCTCTCTCTCTCTCCCTTAATCTCTCACTTTCTTTCTTCATAGATCAGTGTTCGTCGGTTTTATTCCTTATCTTTATTCTGTTTATATATATCGTCGTCGGTTTATTATTGTTTTTGTCGTTGATATAGTTAGTTATATATGTATGTCTGTATGTATGTATGTATGTATGCATGTATGTATGTATGTGTGTAGGTAGGTAGGTAGGTATATATATATACATATATATATATATATCAACGAGGTTGAAACGTCGATTATCAGCGACAAACATTCTCTCTAAAGGTTACACCAACCGTTAGCTTTACTTTTGACACAAAATCATTTTTACCGCAATTTTATCGTAATCGTTTCCATAGTCTTCATCATCAACATCATAGTTTATTCAGTTTATTTATTTTTTTGTTGTCTTGATTATTGATTCACCTCAATATCGTCATAATATATATATATATATATATATATATATATATATATATATATATTATATTATATTAGGATATATATAGTATTTTATAAAACTCTTATACATTTAAAAGTCAGCGCACCAATTTATATATATATATATATATATATATATATATATATATTATATGTGTGTGTATATATATATATATATATACATATGTAAAATAAATCAGAAACTTCCTCATAAAATGTATATACGAATTTAATAAACACATAAATATCAAATGACACATAAAATTCTTTATATTTTTAAGTAAAGAGACAACGCCGAATCGTTGAATTCTAATTTTAAAGACACATGATTTCGGTAGGGGCTAAAGATATTATTTTCATCAAGGTCTCTGAAAACTATATGAATAACTTTAGACCTGTATTAACCGAGTTTAAAATAAAAGTCATATGAGATAGCAGATAGGGTAAGTATATTAATTTCAGTGTATTGTTGCTTCGCAAGGTTATTTGTCGACAGGAAATCTATATTCAAAGTCATGATTATGTTATCATGAATTACAATCTTCAAGAAGCAAGCATGGATCAACTCCGATTTTCAAAAAGAAACATATGATAATATTATAGGCAATCCCATTAGTGCATGCGATATTGTTGTATATTTTCTCTACTGGCAAGTGGAAGGTTACCTGAAAAAGTTAAACAAGAGATTACGATGACATATGTTCAATGTTATTGAAATATTAAATATATAATATACTGGAAATAATAGCAAAGTTTAAAGTTCCAAAATATATTTAGAATAGAAACATTTATATCGATAACCCTTGATATTTAGCTGAGCCAAATAAACTAATGATTGACTGGGTTTAGAACAATAACAAACACGACATCTGATGTAAGGCTATGTAGGATATAAAAAATAAACATATATGCGCGTAAATCACGAAAGAAAAATATAAGTAAATGGGTTTTATCGTGTTAGGACTCGGAATAGTTCAACATATTTTGCGTCCAACGAGTCGTATTCAGGCGTTTATAATAAGAATAAAATCCTGCGATAAAACCGGCAAACTCCGAGGATAGATTGAAAGAACAATATAGGAAATATGACCTGCCATTTAGTGCTTCCTTAGAGGGAGATATATTTTTTCATGTGACTTAATATCAAAGACAGCTACCAGGAAAATGGACAAGTTAGAACAGAAATTAGTGTTCTGGTATTGAATGGAAAGAGTTCATAAGTGCACGCCATCATGTGATCATTTTCATCTTGGTTATGACATATGTGTGCGGACAGTAATTAAATGTGAAACCCACACATGGAACAAACATAAGTATGTATTTTGTTCATACAGAAAAGAGAGCATACTATACATAAAAAGAGACTGACTGGTTAAATATTTACGTAAATATTTTTGTATATAAACCGTTACGGAAAGTATGAGAATTACACGACATAAAAATCATTTCCTGAATTATATTAAACTAAAAACTATTATTTACATTAATAATCAAAGCGAACATGTATTATTTAAAAATTAAATATAGAAGAGACAATTTGCAGAAAAAGTTATTAACTTACAATTACTTAAAAAAATTTTAAAAATCGATATTTTCTAAATTATTTACCAAACAGATCTGCATTATTCCAAAGCAAAACGTAAATAATCACAATACATTATGGAATTTTGTTCAGAAAACATCTGAGAATTTTTAGGGTATTAAGTTTATTAGAATATATATATATATATATATATATATATATATATATATATAATATAAAGCTGAATGTCTGTGTGTGTGTGTGTGTGTGTGTCTGGTCACAAATAGGCTCCTATATGGTTGACTATTGTTAAAAACTGATTACATATAATGATAGAAGATGGATCGAGACACAGGAATGGGTATGTTTGATCCTCCAGAACGGTGCTTCCTTGAAATTGTGGGGTCTGCGTTCGCGCCTGGTCCACAAAGAATGGAAATAAAAAATTGAAAAATTAAAAAAAAAGTTTACAAGTGTTTTTGATATAGATGTACATAAGAATACTTTGATAAATATGTTTGAACTTATATAGGGACGGTATAATAAAATTGTGGGATCTGCGTTCGCGGCTGGCCTCCATAGAATGGAAATAGGCACAAACTTTAATACAGACTTTTCATATCTATCTGCGTAAGTATACTTTGATAATTATGTTTCAGTTTGAAGAAACATGGTATAATAAAATTATGGGGTGTTCGTTCGCGCCTGACCTCCATAGAATGGAAATATGTCACAACGTTTAACAAGGTTTCTATATAGATCCACAGAATATTGTGATAAGTGTTTCATTGTGAACAGATATGGTATAATAAATTATGGGGTTTATCTATTTCATTTTTACTTTCATCATATTTTGCTTTGGTTTTGAAAGCCCCGAATTCGAAACTATCTCATTACAACCCTTCCTTTTCATGACCTATCATACCTTAATAAATCAGAGTCCATTTTCTGTAGGCTGTTTTTGAACCCAGTCAACGACGGGTACTTTTGCTAGTATATATACATATATATATATATATATATATATAGAGAGAGAGAGAGCGAGAGAGAGAGAGCTAAATGCGTAAGAGGAAAAGAGAGACTTCAATTCCACAAGAGAAGACTTATCTGGATAATGCCAAGCTCAACAATTATTATTGGAGCTTATACAATATATAATATTATATGTATATATACACATATATATATACTATTATATATATATATATATTTATATATATATATATATATATATATATAGTTTTTTTAATATAATTATCCACTTACACGTGTTTCATCGTCTACGACTCATCAGAGTGGCTGAATTTAGCGAGATTCGAAATCGGTAATGAATATCGCTAGATTCAGCCACTCTGATGAGTCGTAGACGACGAAACACGTGTCAGTGGATAATTATATTTTTAAAAATATATATATACCGCTCTCCATGTGGGGGTACCAAATTGGTTAAAGGGAAAATTATTCCCAACTCGCATTTTGGTAAAAACTACACTTTCGTAAATAATTGAATTCATTCAAAACGTATCGCAAAAACAAAACAAACAACATCTATATATATATATATATATATATATATATATATTTATATATATATTCATGTATATATATATATAACTATATTATATATACTCATGTATATATATATATATATATACTCATGTATATATATGAATAGCTGTAAACTCATGCATATATAAATAGATTTAAATCATGTGTGTACGTGTGTGTGTATTTGAAATAATATTTGTGTTTTCTGCGTGTTTGCAATAGAAAGTTTTGCGTTGGGTAGATATTCATAACAAAGAAGTTGGTGATTTCTGAAATTATGTGTTTCTGGACTGTGAATTCGGTTGAATGTAGTCGATGGCGCGGCTTCCAACAACGAGCTTAAGTGGCCCTTTTTAAGTTGTCTCCAGCAAATTGCTACTTTCCCCAAAATCCATTTCCCATTTGCAAGCTTTGCAATTTTTGCTATAACATTATTCAATGCTTTATTTCTTCAATCGATTCATACCTTACTTGCTTACTGCCCCTAACCATACTCTTCTCCGAGCCTCGCTCTCATGGTCTATTACGTATTTCGCTCGTATATTTGTATATCTAAATATGAAGCGAATCAGAGTGGATGAAATTTGGCAAATAAAAAAAATCAAATGGAAAGAGCGGATAGACCAACCCAGTGCAATCAGCAAATATTGTGAAATTAACTCAAATCCCACTTGCCGCTATTCTTAATTAATTTTGTTCTTTAAAACGTATTTTCTAACATTATTTAATTTTTAGCTTTAGATACAGTATCGTGTGTTTGTTAACATTTTTTATCTTCGATATGAATATTTTATTTGCTCATATATAATATAAGACAGCTAGAAACTCTACGATGAATTAGCTTGAATAATGATTAAGAACTTCTAAAATCTGCAGGGGAAAAGAAATTTAAGGAATCAAATTCCTCTGCCCCAAACAAAATAATAATAAAAAAAAAACACAATGACAACTCCTTCTCGATTAAAATGCGTAGCATTTATTTTTCAACAAAACTAAAAGATGAACAGGCAAAGTCCGATCGGTAAGAGTTCTTGTGAAATCATTGAGGTTAGAATATTCAAATTAGGTGAAAATCCTTTGTGGAATTACCAAGATTAAAAGGTTAGATGAAAGTCCTTCGTTAAAATAATAACATTGGAAGGTGAAAGTCTTTTGTGAAACTAATGTCCTTATTTCAAGGTTTTTATTTTAACTGGCGAATTCGCCTTATTCGAAAGTCCCATGACGAAAGTAGTCTGATGTTAGTAATTCTTATAGAAAATGTACGGAATGGGTGAGTGTGTGCATACATGGTGCCCGTGTGGTGTGCGTAATTATGGTTTCGACAGATTTGAAAACGACGATGAGATGAAAACAAGAGACATGTTCTCGTGTCAAGTTGGAGTGAAAAGAGAGAGAGAGAGAAGTTGGAGTGTCAAGTTGGAGTGAAAAGAGAGAGAGAGAGAGAGAGAAAGAATGTTTGTTTGCGTTTAAATACTTTTTTAATCGGATTCCAGCACAAGATTGCTGCTGCTGATATTTGGTTTGGGAAAGCGTTAAAAACAATCTCCTAAATTTCACATTGGTCGTTATTGTCACGTGGTATTGTCTTGGCCTACGTCCGCTAGAAATAGGTCCATTTTGCTTTTGTTGTTGTGTGAAAAGCGAGTGGGCGTATTTGAAATTATGTTGCTGCTAGAAGAACTTATTTTTGTGCAAATGCGCGGGGAAATTAAAATGAATGAACGTTCGTTTATTTTCGCGCGAGCGTATGTTTGTGTGTGTGTGTGTGTGTGTGTGTGTGTGTGTGTGTGTGTGTGTGTGTGTGTGTGTGTGTGTGTGTGTGGCAGCACAAATCTCAATATATTTACACTAAATAATGTGTAGGTTAACGAACACACCTTTTCAATTTAAAGCACATAGACACATACACATACACTTATACACACACAAACACACATATATACGTGTGTTCGTATGTGTGCGTGTGTGTCAGTGTGTGTGTGTGTGTGCGCGCGCGTGTGTGTGTGTGTCTGTGTGTGTGTGTGTGCGTGGAGAGAGAGAAAACGGAATTTAAATTGGCAGCTCTATTTTCTTCGACTACGGGTTTGACAATTATCGATTATCATAAGTTCCGCTCAGTTTGGCAGTTTGGCCGTTTATTATGTGCTTTCAGCAGGACGGAACCATATGGCACACTGTGCGCGTTACACAAAAATTACTCAAAGAAAAGTTTGGTGACCAAATAATTTCTCGAAATGGACGTGTCAACTAATTCCTCGTTCATGCAATATTCCACATTAGATTATTTTCCTAGGAGACATTTATAGTCCCGTGTCTATGTCGATAAACTATGCACAATTAACCACTCGGGGAAAAGCATTCAACGCCTTATTGCCGAAATACTGCTTAATTTTACGTGTAAAGTTTGTAAAAAGTTAAATTCTACATTCCCTCATATACTCGGCAGTTGCAAGGTCTATATGTCCGAAATTATATTTAAATTATATCTGTCGAAATTTAATCTGGTGAATAAATAATATATTTGTCTGAGAAAAAATATATTTTTGCGATTATTTTAACTTAACGTTTTACGCGTGTAATATATATATATATATATATATATATATATATATATATATATATATATATATATATATATACTAGTATGGAGATCCGACGTTGTCCGGGATTGAATGATAATCAACGAATATTTCGCATTCCTATATATTTATTGTCATCTAAATCCGTGAAATCGCCTGACAGGAAGTTTCACATGCCTCCATGCAGTAACTTAGTCAAAAATATACGCTATTCTACATTGCATCTAGAGAATCTACTGTTTCTTTTATAAAATTATTTTATATTAACCGGAAATGATTTTTTATTATTTTTTTTTCTTTTTTACGAAAAAAAAAATGGAAAGAATCAGAGCTCTTTTAGTGACATTATTGTTGATGTTTCCACTAACCCCTCCCCCTCCTTGCAAAGAACTGAAACTTTATTTATTTGCTCCTCCTGGCAATCAAATTAAATTTTTTCTGTATGCTTTTTGCGCGAAAAATTTAAAGAATAATTTTGTATGACAAAAACTATAAAAAAAACAATGCCACATTATAAGTTCTGTTTTCATTCTCCCACCCCCTCGCTGGCGAAGAAATGCAACGGAATTTATGTTTTTATTTTTTTAGGAGAAATAATTAAAAGGAAGGAAGTGTTAAATTCCATTCCAGTTTTGTAGGTAAACGTGTTCTTAGCACAGAAATGCAACGGAATCTAGTTTAGTAAATGGAAAACGTACATAAACTTAATGAATGAAAGGATGTTTAAAATTCCATTCTAGGTGTTTAGGCAAAAACAAAAAAAACGACTACGGTAGGTAGGCGCGAACGTGAAAATATAATATGATGTGTCCGACTCGTTTACTGAGCACTGCAACTGAGTTTAGTGATTTTAAGTAACCTCACATGACAGAAGTGAACGTTTGTATAATGCAATGTGATATGAAAGTACATTTACCTGAATATCGGCGTCTAAGTGTTATTCGATGAGGGTACGCTAAAAGAAAAACAAACGTGTTATAAGTAGGGCTTGGAGACCAATGGAGTTTGTAGTAAAACATGGAATCAAAGGTTAGTTCGATTCAGTTGTCCATGGTGCGTTTTATCCAGTAAAATGCATAGAACGAAAAGAAACGGTCAAATTCCATTCCAGTTTTTTAAGCTACTACAAAACGAAATAAAACAGAAATTATGTTTTATATTTTTATTTTATAAAAAAAAATGCAAAAAAATTATTTTTTTAGTGTAAAAATGTTGGGGGAAAATGGCATTATTGTTTATGTTCCCATTAGGACCCTATCGGCAAAGAAATAAAACTCAATGTATTTATTTATTTGTTCCCCTTCCCATGGCAATCACATGAAACTGAATGTTTTGTCTTTAATTGTATCTGAATATTTTTGAGTGGACAATTGAAAGAATCACTAATTTTGTATAGCAAAAACTGGTAAGAAATCCCACATTATAAGTTGTGGTTTCATTCTCCCCACTCGCTGGCGAATAAGTAAAACTGAATGCATGTGGGTTTTTTAAGAGAAATATTTGAAAGGAAGGAAGTGGGAAAATCTATTCGCGTTTTTAGGCAACTGTTTAAATAAGCATAATTAACGAAAAGGTGGCATTCGGCTAGTTTGGAGCATGTTAGTGTATTTCATGAAAGAAAGAAAAACGCATAAAAAAATATTGAAATCCGGCGTTCTACAGTGGAAGACAGTGAACGGGGTAAGCGTAAGCGAACTATACATTTTGTAAGCGCGATTTACGTGAATGACGTAATCGAAAAAATTGAATGGAAGGAGTGAACGGTTGTATAATGCAATGTGATATAAAAATCCATTTACCTGAATATCGAGTGCTAAGTTTTATTCGATGAGGCTACGCTGAAAGAGAAACAGACGTGTCATAATTAAAGTTGGATACGTAAGTAAGAGTTGGAGGCCAATTGAGGTTGTAGTAAAACATGGAATCAAAGGTTAGTCCGTTTCGTTTTCGTTAGTAAACACGATTTTCTATGTGTAAACTCAAGTCGTATTGCAGAACACGAATTTCTGTAAGAGAGTGTTTGAATGGTAAGCTATGCAATTTGTTGAAGTAATATAAATGGTACTTAAACAACGTAAAAGTAACGTTGGATTAGAATTAATGTTTGTGGGAATGTCGGTATCGCTTAATTCCGTGGTGCATTTCACCCAACAGGAAGCATAGAACGGAAAGGCACGGTAAATTCCATTCCAGATTTTGTAAGCAACTACGAAGTAAAGAAAACCGAAACTGGCGGTCCTTCGTAACTGTCCTTGTGAACGATCCCGGAAACGGTGTAGGAGGTGGCAGGGGAAGGTGAAATTAATTAGAGAGAAAAGATTTTACCGGATTGTGGCAGTGAAGTCTCAGAAAATAAAATATATATATATATATTTTGAGGAAGTGGAGAGCTATTATGCCTATAATACATCTCAGCTATTGTGCTGCAGTTTGTGTATATTACATTTACATGAGATGCCTTGATTTTTAATTCTATAAGGTCAAAATCATAGGGGGAAATGAGTTCGTTTATATATATAGGGATATATAGGCAAAATTGTCAAAATTAAAACTACCATAATATATCTACTCTTCAACGTATCGTATTTACTCCAAAACCTATTCAAGATGATGGAATTGAAGGAATAACATATATATATATATATATATATATATATATATATATATATATATATATATATATATATATATATATGTATAATATGATAATGTGTGGTACATTTATAATGCGAAAACTATGTTATTTCTTAAAGAAATATAGTCATTTGATTTTTTTTAATGTGTAATGAATTTCTTAAATGGTATATCTATTTTTGTCTTTTCACATCGATGGCATATCAATTAATTAGTGAGCGTGTGATAAAAAATTGACAATCGCTGCCCAAATTCGAGTTTATTTACTTTATACATGAGGTTTTAGTATTGTGTCAGTGTATAGAATGACAGTCATGAAGTTTTTGCTGAAGTTAATTTAAAATAAGTTTAATGAGTCGAATTCATAATGAGTTAAAAGAAGAATATATATATATATATATATATATATAATGTATATATATATATTCAACCATGTTTACACTATTATAATGCAAGTTGCCAAGTTACAAACATATCAAGGTTGATTTATTTTTGCACATAACCCCGTGATTTGTCTCGAGTGCTTACCGCCTTTCTTACACATTCAACAACAGTTACATCGATGCAAGATGATGGAAGAGTGAAGAGGTTTATTTAATGTTATCTTCGTTTCAAACAACGAATGGTCCGTATAAATGAAAAAGAGAACATGGTAATAATTGTTTAGTTATATAGTTTTAGTCTTCTGTCCTTCGATGCATGTTTTTTTCAGATACTTAAATGATGTCACTACTACTGGCGAAATCGCCCACTATTTAATATTTTGTATTATTTGATTGTCCCGAGAGTTTATAAATATTAATAATGTTATGAATAGAAAATCAAAAAAGGAAAGAGAAATACATAGACACAGAGACTGACAGTGGAAAAGGAGAACGTAAGAATTAGAGCGAGAGAAGGTATGTAAGAAGTGTTTCGTTCCAATTTACGCTTAATAAGAATAGGTTAGACACGAGACAAATTTTCTCTGATTTTAATACTATTATACATTTGTTCATGGAAACAAAAATATAAATGTGTGCTGTTTGAAACTAGTATTTAACGCACTTCTTTTAAACTAGAATTTTTACATATATTCTCTCCAAGAATATTATAAATGAATAGGTAACATGGTAACAATAACTACGAAAAAATATATATGCGTGTATGTATGTATAATTTATCATAGTGAGTATTACCACAATGGCTATTATCCATTTATTCATAATATCCTTAATAATATTCTTATCTCTTCTCTATTCTTTCTATGTAAATAAAAAAAGTCATTTTTCCCCTCTGAGTTTGACCTTAATAGGATTAAAACTCAATACATTTCATGCAAATGTAATGTGCACAAACTGCAGCACATTATCTGAGGTGTGCTATAAGCCTATTACCCTTACACTTCCTCGATAACCGTACATTCCTATATTTTTCAGGTGAGAGTTCACTGCCAAAACCTATAAGAATCAATGGAAGTGGTACAATCTTTTCTCTATTATATTCATCCTCCCCCCGCGACCACGTAACACCGTTGCGGATACGTCCACAGGGGAATTTGGGAGGAAACACCGGGTTGAGTTATAACTTGCTTAAAAAAGTGAATGGCATTTTACCGTCGGATAGAAACGCGACTTCTGATTACATCTATTACATGGGTAACTTATACCATTTCTTTTATTTCTTCTTCTTTTTACCTTTTTTTTTTCATTTCTAATTTTTTTTCTTTTTATCGGGGCTGCGATTCGAAGGGTTACTTAAACGAAACGAACTAACCTTGGATTCAAGGTTTTACAACAAACTATAAGTCAGCCGCTAGCGTTCTTCAAATGTTCAAACGATTACTCGATTTATATATTTTATTTACTGTATTTTTCCTTCTATTATGTTTTCAGTGATTTTATACGTGGTACTAGGGGGGAGAGGTGACTTATTATTTTCAGATTAATTACTCATTCATTATTTATTTCTATACATTAAATTTCTGATAATTTCATAAGCCCAATTACTGTTATGCTATCGATATAGAACCAGACGGCATTCCAATTGGTAAAAAGCGAGAACAAAGAAAACAATACAAAAAAAAAGAAAACAAAACACATAACAACCCGGTATACTTACACCTTACAATTATACGGTTACAAATATTTTTTTTGCATAAAACAAACCAACAATAAAAAAAAGATGACTAAAATCTATTAAGCATTATACACGATCAGTTTTCTCGTTTTATTTATTCCTTTTTTTTCATTTGTACTTTTTCATGTTTGTTTTGTTTCTTTGATTTTAGTGCAGAAAACACCCCCCCAAAAATAAAATAAAATAAAATAAATATAATTGCATTTTACACGGTAAGTTTTCTAGGATTTTCCCCCTTTGTATTCATTCCAGTTCGTTTTGTTTGTTTGTTTGTATGTTTGTTTGTTTGTTTGTTTGTTTGTATGTGTTTCCTGTACTCTACGGCTGACACCGATGACTGCCGGTCTCGCCCAATCAATGTTTGACGGAGATTCACGAGAATTAGGGTCAAATTATGCAGGACTACCTTCATTTTTTCTTTTTTTTTTTCACTTTTTGTTGGGCCCTAAACACCTACAAATAATATCATAACACCCTTTCTTACATTTTGTCCCCAGTTTTTACAATTAATCCTTTCAATGTTACTCGCATAAAACACATAAAAATAACATTATACATATTTGGGTCCTTTTGCTTACCAGGGGGGGGTGGCAAATACAGTTTCGTTTCTTCGACAGATTGGACACTAACAGAACAAATTCAACATAAATCATTACGGGTTGGAATCGTTTACAAAATAAAGTCCGCTGTTTACATTTACAGAAAAAATACTGCCGTCATATATTAGCTAAACTAGGGGGCGGCATCTATAAATATAAAAGCGAAAATTTTGTGTGTGTGGGTTAATGTGTGTATGTGTGTGTGCTCGCTTCTTCTTGTGTATGTCCGTGAATGCTTTGGCTTGCAGCGCAAAAATAGGTCAGGCTTCCTCGCACCTGTTCATTTCGCTTCATAAACCTTCACATAACGCTCTTATCTGTCCCTCTCCATCGTAGCACAGATGGTAAGGTGACTGGCTTTTTCCCCTTTCGTTTCCACCTTCGCGTCAAGGCTTCGGGGTTCAATCCGACCAAAACTTTTTTTTTTCTTTTACACCTCTTTTTAACACACACACCTCCTAACACCCGGGCCACGTAGGGTACCCCCCGCTAGTAAAAAATAAATTTCAAGAGAAATAGAAACATAAAATATGCAATAATAAAACACACCCAAGTAACAAAGTACAACACACCCAAGTAACAAAGTACATATACATTAAGGAGAGAAAGGTAAACAAAAAGAGAGACAGATATCAAAGAAAATGAAAGTCTCTTCCATAGTCTGAATTTTAAAATATGTTATTTATTATTATAAAAGACTTCTCGACTTGTCTGCTCCAGGATTAACAACTTCACGTTTAATTTGGAGTAGGGAACGGCGTGGAACAACTCTAGATTTATATTTATCAGTTCTCTTACGTACCTTTGTAGCGTCCTTGATAAAATTCTTCACAGTTTGATGGTACCTTCCTTATAATTTTCGATATTTCGAGTAGTAGCTAGCTGTTTTGTAATAGTACTCTTCTCAAAACTACTCAAAGCACACTTACGATCCATTTTATTGACGAAATAAACTGCCTTGTTAATTATTTGACACACCCCAAATACTGTGGATTCAGCAATTACGATGTCAAGTTGTTTACATTGCGCGGAACAGTACGAAAATATCACAGTTCACACAGCTCAGCATGGCCAACGTTTCCGCAGCTTTTGATGCGAAACTACCGCTAAGTTTCTGAAACTGGTAACAAAAATGTAATCTCATTAATAATTTGACACGCAGTGTATATTATAGACAGTTGGTAAGAATTTGAGGGTTTGATAAAAATCTGATATAACAGTAACAACCGAGTCGTATCCACATACCTCTTTCCTTAAAAGATGACATCACACAAAGTTATATTTCATATAATATTTATTTACACACCGTGTACACATATCGGAGATTACAACGCTTTGACTTCATATTTTGATCTTGATTTCCCCGGCTTTCACGGTGTTTTCTTCCCCACGATTCACCTGACTCCTCCAACTGTCTTCTGCGATCTACTACTAACTCTTGACTAACTGATACGTAGCTTTTCAAACTATGTCTAAGTTTAGCGTGATCCTAGATTATCTCTACATCAGACTACTTTAGACAGGAGGTAAAACCTAATATTATTATGAAAACTAATACTTTCCGCAGACATATTTGTTTTATTTACACAAAATTCCTTCTTTTTATTGTTTATAGCATCGGGTTTAGTTAAATTCTTAAAACGATATTTAATATAATAATATTACTTGTATTGTATTGTATTGCATCTTTAAAACAAATCTAATTCAATTACACGATAATAATTAGATAATTAGGCGATGTCCCAGGAGTACTAATATACAACACAAGCATATTTACACTGTTGCAGAAGCTACAATGTTAATTCATAACACATCTAAGATTTAGGAGTTGTTGCTTAGGAGGATAGTGTAGTATCGATGACATTACCATGATTTCATCTTTCAAAAACTTACTCTCTCTTTTATGGGATCGTGTAATATATATTCTTACTAAACGATCTATCCCCAAAGGGCAGAAAACTAAAGGACCGCACGGCACATATATTTGTACTCATATATAATGTTATAGGTAAAATATGCATATTTTTAAATACGTCTTTTTATATAACACTCACCCCAAAACTAATAAGCGTATCATTTTAAATTGGTGAATACATACTTTAGGCTGTCATTTGCGTACATGCTCCGTATGTACACTTTACAATGTAGACGATCTGAATTAAAATTCCGCACTCCTATAATACCTTTACAATAGACGAGATTTAAAAATATTAAACATAAAAAAGTTATAAAACATCTGTTTTAGTAATATTGTGTTTTAATGTTGTAATTGGCGTGTCAATGTGTAAGTTTTTTAATATATATGTGTGTGAGTGTGTGTGTGTGTGTGTGTCTGCGGAGTAAACTCGTTAACTAATGAATTAATTACTATACCTAATGTGCTATTTATTCTTGAGCAAATTTTTGTGTAATTATTATTAATTATGAGACATAATTCAAGAACAGTATCTTATATACTTTAGAAAATTAAATTGAGAAACAAATGCATATATCACTTAGCGAATAGTACTTTAGATATTGTTGTTGTATAAATGTTAAAAGAATTAACGAGAAGACTAGGAACCAGTGAAATGAATGATATAATGACAAAAATACATGCGTGTTAGTGAAGTATGAATTCCTTTCAACTGAAGAATGTAATGTTACGACTCTCTCTCTCTCTCTCTCTCTCTCTCTCTCTCTCTCTTTCAATCAAAAGTGCAAACTGAATAGAAAGAACAGCATGCTTACAGGAAACGACGTCAGAATCAGTCGATCGTCAGCATCTGAAGGGGTGTTACCTATACACCCGCTCCCAAGATTTTTCTTCATAAAAGCTATTAATATATTGTCGTTTAGGATCGGCCATTAGTGGATCTGTGACATTCCTTTTCTGAAGGGAGCTTCGTTGGTCTAGTTTTTATTGAGGAACGGCGATATCGAATGTCTCGAAAATGGAATCAATTGGTCGGTGTCGTCTTAGCGACATTTTCTGGATTCTATATGGTGGTGTTTATGGGTATGTCTGGTTCTTGCAGGATATATACCAAATCTCTACTCTCTTACTAATCGTACCCGCATCCAGAAAATTTTCACACCCAGGACGAAACGTTTACTTGATATGCAAATGGTGACTTTTGGTTTTGTCTGATTTTGGTAAGAGTTTGTCAGAAAAGGATCTCACTTTGAATGTGAACGTAGTTTTCGCCGTTGAAGTGTTTGGATTAGGAGTAATTCTGCGCACGTATGAGAACTGTTGTAGGGCATTATACGTCAGTGTACTTTGAGCCATTTTAATGATTTTTTGAATGTATCGTCCCACCTGCCCATTCGTATAAGGGTTTCATTGAAGAATGCTAATGTGTTTGAACTGGAACGTATCTCAAAAGCTTTTAAATGCTTCACATGGTACTGGGTTGCATTATCTCTCACTATGTAGTCTACTTCTTCGAAACGTACAAGCAGTTTATGTGAAAAAAATATTATTATCCCTATTGTAGACGTTTGCCACTTTAATAACGTCGGTCACTTGTCGAAGATATCGACTATAATTAAGTAATTGTGGTTACGAGAGGATGGCGCTGCGAATTCTTGACCAGATCTGATCAGTTTTGGGCCACGATTTAAATATTACGGGTGGTAATTTTGCAGCAAGGGAGCAACTTCTAAAAGAGTCGATCATCTCCAATATGTCTTTGTCCATGTTATACCAGTAGACTACACTTCTCACTAATCTTTACATTCGGTTTTTCCCAGGGTGTCCCGTGTTATAATCCCATAGAATTCTTTTTCTGGAAATTTTCGGAATCACCACTCTTTCGTAATATAGTAGAACCTCGAAAGAAAGTAAGAATCCTTCTCGAACGTTGTCTATCATCGCGATCTTGCACTCGACTTCGCAAATAATGTAGTCCTGACCTGCCCCCCCTTTTAATTTCAAGTGGGGATACTTGAAGCTTTCGGATTGTGTTACATATTATCGTATTTATTTCGCAATAGGTACGAAACGCAACAATTACAGAATCCTCAAAATGTTCCCTTTATGGTATCAGTTTTCATAGACCATCAGCATGGCTAATTAATTTCGATGACAGTTACCCAATTTAAAGTTTTAATTTAATAGGTTTATATTCGATCTCAGTATTCTATTTGCAGTACACGCCTGTTTTGATCCGAGAATCGTAAGTAACGGTTTATAATCGTTTTTTTTTTTAACGAGAAAGCCCTGTCATGTAAGTACCTTTTTTTATCGCGAATATGATCATTAGACCCTCCTATTTTTTTAATTTGAGAGTACTGTCTTTCAACTGACAGTAGCGTTCTGAATGTATGGGCGATTTGTTTTTTTTTATATCGTCTGTCATTAAATATAGTATACAAACTCCAATATATGAACTTGCATCACTCGCTCCTGTTATTTCAGCTTTGTGTCATAATGCATAAGAAACAGATCTAGTGTTAGAGCATGTTTGATATTTTTAAACGCCACGACATTAAGATGTCCGTTTCGCGGCTTTTTCTTAAATAGTTCATTTAGTTGGGCGCATAAGTAATGCATGTGCTTTATGAACATCTGATAGAAGTTTGCCAGTCCCAGAAAGTTTTGGAGCGCTTATACATTATACAGAGAAAACATGTTCTTTATGGGTTCTGCCCTCTCAGGCTGGGGGCGTCTAATATTTTTATCGATTAGGTGACCTAAGTACTTTATCTTGCACATGAGGGAGTCACACTTTGTTTTTTTACTTTAAATCTGAAGTTTTCAATTCTTTTAGAAACCTCACGTAAATGTTAAGGATGCTTGTCTGCAGATTTACTGGCAACTGCAATGTCGTCCAAGTAGGCCCATACGAAGTTAATGGCGCCCAGCATGGTATCTATAACTTACTATTGAGATTGTATATCTGTTATTAGTCAGTGATCAAACTCAATATTTGTAGCTCCACAGGTGCCATACTAATGCTCTAGAGAGGTTTATGACGGTTGCCTTACCACAGGTGCCCATTGCTTCATACACTTTCACATGCTGAAACTAAAAACATTTTGTTCAATTTTTAAGTTCATAATAACGAAGAAAATATTCAAGGAATTACAGAGACGTGGATAATGCCTGGGGAAAATAAAAAAAATAAATAGGTCCTGAATTGTGAGAAGACAACTTGTGAAGTACAGATAACTGCTCGGTATTGGAAAACTGGTATAAACCCTATGTTAAAATGTTTTTGATTACTAGTGAGAGTAGATATTTGTCTGCTGTCTACCGTAGCAAAGTGTGACACGAGGTCGGAAGTTGGAGAATAGGCAAGCTCCCCTAAAGGAAGGGACTCTTGCATTAACAAAAATTGCCTGGGCCTCCCGTCGGCATCCCCGTATCGGGACGCCGCAGGCGACAAGCAATAAACTTGCCCCACCCGACAGCCGGGTTACAAGGGCTGGGAGGGTAGATCTCCTAGGTGATATCCTAGCGATGTACCTCAGTCTGACAGTCTGACAGATACAGGGCCGGTTCCCGGCCCAGCACTTGTCAGCTGAGTTTCAAGAACAGATTCTTAACGAATACTGTCTACCCAGTCTCCCAGCTGCCGAAGTAGCAAGGATACTATCCCCAACCCTTACTGGTGAGGGTATGACTCCAATGATTTCGATGTTTGTTTTTATAACCACGGTTATGACAATCAGAAGCTTCGAACGTTATTATAAAAAATATCGAATTATGGATCTAATTCAGTTCGCTGTCAACCTATCGTGAAACGACTGAATCGTGACTACATTGATTCTTCGCCGCCATCTTTGTTACTAAGAATTACTCAACACTCGAAATCGTGACTGAATTGATTCTTCGCCGATTCTATTTACTGCTGCCCTTTTTGTTCAACATAATTTCTCAACATTTAACACACATTAAACGGACGTGTTGGAATTACGAATATGATATAGATTTTAACTGCGATCATTTTACAATACTGTGAAAGTTGTAGAGCTGTCTCCTTTTTGACGGTTCAAAATTTCTTATTTTTCAGTGATGTATAGGCTTAGGTAACTGAGAGTTGCTTCCCTTTGTTTTCTCGTTACTACATAATATTGTCATTACGTGTACTTTTCCTCTTCGTGTCAAAATGTAAAATACTATTTCCACTATTTTCTCCGTATATGTGTTCAAACTAAACAACAGCTACGCGTTAATTTCTTTTTGTTAACTCCAATATGACTTCTAGTGTGAATCTTATGTAAAACAAACATGATATGTTTTTTTTATTATTATTTAATTCATAGTATACTATCATTCCTAGCGTAATCTTATTTCCAATTTCCGCACATTGTTATTTTGAGATTCGAATTAAGTTGTCGTCAGTTTTATTCCGAGTATACCTGTTATCCGCGGAATAAAGAGAAGACTCGGAAATAGTGTAATGAATAATATATTAAGAGAATAATATATTAGCACACAATAATGTTAGTGGAGTGAAACCTCCGCTAATCTGAAAGACATGTAATGTTACAACTCTCTCACTCTCAGCCTTGGGTCCAGACTGACTGAAAAGTAAAACCAGTCTGCAAAGAAAATACATCAGGAATAATCCACTATCAGAATATGTCAAGGGTGCTATCTCAATAGATATATAAATAATACTTGTAATATTATAGACACAAACACACGTACACATACAAACACACACACACACACAAATATATATATTTATTATTATTATTATTATTTTTATTTTTTTTTTTATTATTATTATTATTATCTATATATTAATTTGCAATTACGTACGGTGTTACGTCATCATCATCGCAAACATTAATTAATGAAACGCGTCATCATCATCGCAAACATAAATTAATGTGAATTATCTCCCTTTATTGTTCGATCTTTATCAGTTTAAATATAGTATAGTATTTTACTTACATTTTTAACGATGTCTTCTGGAACGCTTATGTTTTTTTTTTATTCAATAATAAATATATTTTTTACATTTAACGCTACGAGTTCGTTTTTTTTTTATTGTGCCATTTTATCTTTTTTTATTTTTTTTATTTACTGTTGAGTGAGCCTTACATAAAAAAAAAATATGTTTAGAAATAAATGTTAGAAAAGTCAAGAATAAATCACCAGTCACCATTGGCAAATACACTGAGTAACACGGAGTCAAAACATAGTTTACGTCTTGTTCTGTTTTGTTTTTGTCTTACGGCATATCAATCCTTTTTCGTGTTATTTAATGCTGAATCGAGCAATTTTATAACATTTATACAGCTTCGCGTTGTTTACATAGTTATTACTTATGTTTTGTTCGTTTTATTTTGCTTCTTTTACAGGCAGTCATCTTCTAATGCCCACCGAAGGGCATACATATTTAAATACTATAAAAAATGAACACAACAATTTTTTTAAATATTTGTTTCATTACTTACGATTAAATTTATTTAAATAGATATTTGAGTTTGTCTTACTGTACACATAGATTCGAAAAAGTTGTCAAAAAACAAATATATAACAAATAAATGTTATCAAAGGCAAGATAAGTTACTTTTCTTCCTAACTGGATATATTTTTCGTGTTTTTATTCAATGTAACATGTTTATTCAGCTCGAAAAACATACAGTGTTTACCGATGTATTGGAACATTAAAGATGGAGTCTGAGTCTCTCTTTAACACGGTAAGTTTGGGAAAAGATGTTATAAATAAAAAACCGGATAAAATACTGTTAAAATCTCGCTCAATACATGTTACTGTGACATAGGTTGACATATATTCGGCGGGATTTTAATAGTATTTTGCATAGTTTTTTATTTATAACACCTTTTTCCAAACTTACGGTGTTAAAGAGGGTGTGAGACGCCATCTTGAATTTTCGAATACATCGGTAAACACTGTATGTTTTTCGAGCTGAATAAACATGTTACATTGAATAAAAACACAAAAAATATATCCAGTTTGGTAGAAAAGTAACTTATCTTGCCTTTGATAACATTTATTTGTTATATATTTGTTTTTGACAACTTTTTCGAATCTATGTGTACAGTAATACAAACCCAAATATTTATTTCCTATTTAAAGATTTTCAGTATATTTTATTTAACTAAAGAATTTTTCCATTATTTTTATTACATTGTTAGGTGAAGTTTCAGAATAATTAAAACCATATTAAACCATATTAAGAATGGCTTTCAGCATGATTCTTACAATAGCGGTATCAAAGATTTTTTCCTTATTTTAAAACAAATTATTAAAAAAAGATACAAGACCATTAAATTTTTTTTCATTAAATCGCTATTTAGATGAAGGTCCAAAATAGGAATTTAGGAAAACTGGTCCCTTATTGAATAAATATCGATTGAAAACACATTTTATGATCGTTCTTGAAGGAGATATTGTTTTTTTTTTAAATAGACTATAGCCCCCATAATATTTTTTACAACTATTTTCACTTGTTTAAGGTTTTTTGGGTTTTTTTTTTTAAATAAAATCGCTTTTCTAAGAGTCCGTTTTCTATCTAACTGGCTAAGTTCTTAGTGGCTTCATTTATTTTAAAGCGTTTATTATGTTCATAAACGAGACCGCATATTTTTTATATTAATATAAAAAGAATTTACTTATTTACTGTTGTTTATAATAGGGTAAAATCGATTTTTCTACCTCGCCGACTGTTGTTTGTTGTTTAATTTATTTGGAATCGTTTATTCGGTAAAGAAAAAACCCACAGAAAACAAACAAAAACATGTCGAGTGTTACGTGAGATCGAGAAATAATGTCCGTATATCACATCTTCTTGGTAATCGCTAAACAATAGAAAATATAGAAATTACTGAGGGAGATTTGGTTTTAAAAAGAAAATAATAAATTTTAATATTTTTTTAAAATATAATTTTGGGGCGGACTATATCTCCCTCCGAAAAACAACCAACAAAAAATGAAATTAAAAAGATTCTTGATAAACGATAGCGTAGTTCTCAATAAAATTGATTAATAAATTTATTTAGTGATTACTTTTTCTCTTAATGATTGATTTTAGAATTTTGAAGTAAAAATTAAAAAAATTAAAAATGAGTTAACGAGAGATTGTTAGCACATGGCATCTCTCGCGCCAAAAAATATTTCGCTTTTAATTTATTAGTTAATTTTTGCAAAATTTGACAGGACGACAATAAATGTTGATACTTGATAAAATTATAATTTTAAATAACGTATGAGTGTATTTGGTATGAGAGAAAACAAAAACATAACAAAAAATTTTTTTTTTAAATATCATAATTAAAATCCAAAACAAAAAGTAACGAAGAATCGAATCGCTCCGGTTTTTTAATTTTTTGGTTTTGCTTTTTATTATTGTTTTTATGACTCCAAACAACATCGTTAAAATAAGAACAAAAGAAAATTTGTAATTAACTTTGTATGAACATAATAAACGCTTTAAAATAAGTGAAACCACTAAGAACTTAGCCAGTTAGGACGAAAACGGACACTTAGAAAATCGATTTTATTTTAAAAAAAAAACATTAAACAAGTAAAAATATGTTTTTTAATATTATGGGGGTGCTATAGTCTATTTTAAAAAAACAATATCTCCTTTAAGAATGATCATAAAATGTGTTTTCAATTGATATTTATTCAATAAGGGACCAGTTTTCCTACCTAGCGAAAGGGGACGAGTTTTCCGGGGTCGAGTTTTCCGGGGTCAAGTTTTCCGGGGTCGAGTTTTCCGGGGTCGAGTTTTCCGGGGTCGAGTTTTCCCGAGACGAGTTTTCCGGGCACCCCAAAATAGTTTACCTTTCTCCCCATAACCGTTTTTTATGCAGTAAAATACTTTGTTTCAATAATTATGGTTTAAATAAATATTTATTCCTTATTAAAAGATTTACAGTATATTTTATTTAATTGAAATCTATATCAATAATTCGACTTAAAAAATATTTGTGAATTTCGAAATCTTCATTAAATAAAATTCAAAATAAATAGAAAATTCTATTGCATATGTAAAAGTTGACGGTTGCTTCTTTAACTTCATTAAAAGCTATCAAAGTCAACCAAGAGCTGATCAATATTCTGGCTTAATGGATTATTTAGCAAGGAATGAACATGGTTATTCTGGTGTACCAGTTATTCTACCATCTACATTTACAGGAAGTCCTAGTAATCTACAACAGCTTTATCAAGATGCAATGGCAGTTTTCTGTGACTTATTCATTACTCACACGTGTAATCCAAAATGTCCAGAAATATCGAACAACTTGGGATCATCAGAACTTTCACTAAATCGATGTCAACAATGTCACACAGTTTTTTAAAATTCACAGTCTAACTCCCCAGAACCTGCTGACTGACCACTATTCTCACTCCAAGCAGCTGATCGACGTCCCTGTCACCGCCTCAATCATCACCAGCACTTCCTGACAATATCAACAGCATCAGTTACGATCGCATTGACCTTCAATAACAGTTTAAACTAAAGTTCTTTGTTTGTTCTACTTGCTTCCATACATTAATTTTTGTAATATAACAATAAGGAATTTCTTACTGATGTGTTTTAAAAGATTTTAACTACCGTGGAATTTCCACGGGTCCTGCTAGTTATTATTATTATTATTATTATTATTATTATTACTATTATTATTATTATTATTATTATTATTATTATTATTATTATTATTATTTATTCGAGGGTAAACACTTACATTTAGTCGCTACACACAGCCATCTTTTTCAGCCAATGAGACTTCGTCTGGCGACCCGAACCATAGAAAAAAAGGCTTCTAAATACGTAGCATAACGATGGGAGATTTTGAATGAGATCTTAAGTGAAATTTATATATATATATATATATATATATATATAAATATATATATGTGTGTGTGTGTGTCTGTGTCTGTGTGTGTTTGTTTGTGTGTCTGTGTGTGGGTGTAAAGTTTAATAGTATAAAAGAAACATACTAAAATATAACTCTGCTTATTAATGGCCACTTATATATATCGAAATTTCATAAGCAAATCATATATATGTGTGTGTATGTGTGTGTGTGCGCGCGTGTGTGTATGTGTATGTGTGTGTGTGTCCGGGGTTGAATAGAAAACCATTAAATCATAATTTTATTGTCGAAATCGGAGAAATAACCAATTCTTTTTACCAAATCGATTGATTGCCTGTTCTAATTAGAGACCCATCCCCCGCAGTGTTCCGGCAGAAAGCTTCACACGCCTCCCCGCGTCGACCTAGTCCATAATACATCGCAGTCCGTATTGTACTGTAGAAAATCTCTATTTGATTTGTAAAATTACCTTCAAAATAATGATTTCATGTAAATATAACGTAGTGCACCGGCTTACACAGGTGTTAATATGTAAGCCCATACATTGTAGATTGCGTCGCAAGGGGGGCAAAAAGAAGTAATAGAACGTAATTCAACTCGCTGTTTTAGGTTTTAAGAAAATACCTTTAATTTTGATTATTCTTTTATTCTGTACTTGGAGCTTGTATATATCTTAAATGCTTAATAAATACTTACCGTTTACACTACTGCGGCCATGTAACAGCTTCGGCTTTTTTCATAAAAGCTCAATAGATAATGCTCCGTTTATGTCAAGTGTCTTATTCGACTGATAAGTAATTACGGGTGCCATTAATTTTAAAATTAAATATGGCTTTAAATATTAATATCTTTGTGTTTGGTATTAGATTAATATGAATCCAAGTAATACAATACCAAAAAATAAAAGCATCAAACTCTAAAACGTGCTTCTCAGTCGCACAGAAACTTTTTACAGATATATCATGTATATTTTTCTTTTGTTCCTTGTCTCGACGTCACTTCGCACACAGATGCACATTTGCATACGGCTGCCATACGCGCGTCTCCGCTCTGTTACATTAAGTTTTTAATGCAAATGCTAAGTACTATGATTCAATTGTGCTCAAAATAGAAACATTTATTTCGAAGGCGTGTCTGTCTTATCAAGGAAATAACAATTGATTTTATGAAATTACTTTTACATAGTCATATGAATTAGAGTTTAACGTAACAAAAGTCCAGTATAATGTGGCAATTTTGCTAAAAAATATCATCCTTTTCGAATGCGCCCCTTACTTATAAAGGGATCCGCAGTTGATTTCATCGTGATAAAAGTTCTCAAATCCATTTGTTATGTTAGGTCGTGTATACGTGTTTACTTTGGTAAAAATCGAACTTCATTCTTGCAATTAGATGTTTTCGATTATCGCTTTGCTACTTTTCCGATGCATCCTGACACAAGCAAAACCTATATAAAAACATTCCCAGGCATATCAAGTAACGCCCTGTTAAAATTAAGAATAAAACTCAGTCCAGCTATTATATATATATATATATATATATATATATATATATATATATATATATATGAATGTATGTATATAAGATATGCCAAAATATTCGTTGAAATAAAATATGATGATAAGGATGTATGTTAGTGCGTTTGCATGTGTATCAACAATCTGCTTGAATTTTTATGCCTTTGCTTTTCTCCATTCTGTCACTTTTTGTCATGTATTCTAGTTCCACGAAATGTTTCTCTCCGTGTACATCAAATTTCCGTGTCTTCTCTCTCGTCCCCTGCTCGACCATCCCATTCGTTAACTTTCTCTTATGTGTTTTTTTTTATATACATCTATTCATTTATTTTATTAAGCATTCGGTTTTCTTTTACTATTCTCACCAATGTTCGTTCTTTGTTTTATTTCCCCTTGACAATCTTTTCTTTCCGTCAATTCGAAACAAGTTCATTATCCCAATTGACCTCTCTTTCCCGCTGGAACTCCCCAAGGTCGGACGTGTGTGAGAGGCGGGTGTTGGACACGTACACGGACAAAATTACGTAGCAAGCCTGCAAATCTTGGACATGGCCATAATTTGGCTGGAATGGTTCGTTAACGTTCTCGTTTTTTTTTTTAGTTTGTTTTAGTTTTTTAGTTCCTTTTTTTTAACTTTTTTCTCTTTCTTTATTTGCGGGTGATTTTCAAGGGTTCGCAAGGAAGGTGTGTTCGTTGGTTGTCAGGATTGGGTAGTCGTAGGATTTTATGCACGGACTAAAATCACAAAACGACCACTGCAATGGAATCAAGTAGAAATAAAATTTCTGTCTTGTATAAGAGTACTTGCCATGTAAATATGGTGATTTAGTCGAGCAAAATCGGCCTTCGAGGCGGCCCGCTCATCAGACTCACACATCGCCCTATTCCTAATACACTATGCATCGCTTCATTCAATCATTTACAAATTTGGTTCTCCTTCCCTTACTTTTCTGGCATATTTAAGCAATGCTGCTTTTAAGCTAATTTTGTTGTCCCCTCTCTTTTTTTTTAGTTTTATTTCTTTGCTTTATTTCTCTTTCGTCTTCTCCTTCACTTTTCTTTCATTATTTATTTTCTTTCACGTACTTTTTCTTATCCACTTCTTGTTTTCTTGTCTTCTTTGTCTCATTCTTTTCTATTATGTTTTTTCTGCTGCTTTCATAGCCATAATATCGTTGACACAACGGTTCTAGTAAACTCACTGAAATTAAGATATTTCGGGTCTGGTCAATAACTCTGCCCTTTTTAGAAGTATCTTTAATTTCAAATCTTTAAATCTCCCGGGCATAGATAGTTTGAGTCATTCCAACATAAATTTTAAAGCTGCATAAATTAAAAGTTTTGCGTTCGTCTCATCCTAGTTCACATTATAAATATCATCATTGATAGCAAGTAAATAAGTATTTTAAGTAAATAAGCATTTCATTTCGTAATAATATATCACTAACGTGAAATTCCACTATACAATTATATCAACAATATGTTTTATATTCTCTAAGCTTGGTAGCTTCTTAAAAGCAACAGAATACAGGAATTATGCTGGATTTCATATCGGCAATTATACAAGAGTCATTTTCACCTAAGGAATTTATTACGTGTGAAACTTTGTATGAATGCTTGTTTTCTGAGTATTTGTATACCAGACTTGTAAACCAAATAATCTTTTTTGTAATATCATAAGTAGTACAAAACCTTAGTTAATTTTATTATTTTCTTAGGGTTGTAAATTTAGCAGAGAAAATAAGCTTTATATTTAGTCTTCATTTAAGGAGACACATTACCTCAGGTAATAAAGGGATGACATTGTTTTAAAATAAATTATAATTTGATATCACAGATTATATATCATTCGTGTCCATGACCTCTGCCCGGTGTTTGAGCTTTACAAGTCACGCTTGCGTTAATTATTTTTTCTGAGAGATAGAGATTCTTTTCTGCTCTTCTGCTGTGAGAATGTACGCACGTGCAGATAACGGGGTTATTCTCGTCAAGTCTTAACTCGTTTCCGGCTAATGGTGATAGATTACTAGGAGAACTGTTAGCAAAACAAATTTATTTTATGAATGGGTATATATATATTTCTATTCTATCATGCGCGAGATTGTTTTGTATAGTAAGTATTTTTATAGAAAGCATAATGCAAGCCATTAAACAGGATGTATTGTAACATTTATGAGCAGGATTTATCAGTGTAACTTTTTATTGCTTATGTAACATTATAGATAAGACAGATCTGGTTACATTAAATATTCGTCAGTAATGACACCTAGTTAAAATTTTCTGTAAGCATTATAATGCCAGCCGTGGTCATAAGTCTTGAATGTATCTAGACTTATCGTTTTATGCCAGATAACTTATCTACAGTGCCGATTCAGAGATTATTGGTTGTATTCAGAAAAGTGTAATTTAAAACTGAATTTTACGTATTACATTATCTGTTTCACGGCAAGCTCGAAAATACGGATAATACTAAAATACAATTTCGAATTAGATTCCCACACAATCATGTCTGATGGAAAGACAAGACGCTTTCTCATTTGAAATTCTGTGCAAATAATTTACTTCGGCAGAAAAAGTATTAACACGAAGATACACATCAAGAAGGCTGGAGGCTTCATCGATTGAACCGTTGCAAGAATAAAACTCAAAATTATAACCACAGTCACGAAGGATACAGTGAGGTATGGATATTTTTAGAATACTTTATTTCAGAGAATAATTGATATTTCTGCAAACATCCACTCGTATATACGCATCGGCATAGCATTATACTTTGTTCCGTACTATTGTTAAGATTTATTTAGCCAGTTTATTGTTAAATCAAGTACTTACAAAAAACCTGTTGTACCTCAGTGTTTAAAGCCATGCCATATAACATTTTCGATTCGAATTTTCCATAACAAAGTTTATAAGTCTAAGTTAAGGTTCACTTCCACATAGACAAACCTTGATGTAAAAAAAATAAATATAAATTAACATAGTTTCCAATTCTTCACCGACATTTAATTTACATTTAATACAAGATACTCTCAGTCCATTTGTCTCGACTATTCATTATGGGTATGATGATTTTATATGGAAATGAAACGTGGTTGTTTCTCTATGTAGATGTCACGTATATGTACATCTCATAGATATTTTTATATTATAACTAAGTTCTACTTTCTTACTGAGAACTGTTTAAATAAATATTGAAAATATATAGATAATATTCTATAGCATCTTATAATATTATATGTTTATATGCATTTAATTATTATAAAATATATTCTCTATTTTATAAATGCGTATTTATTTAGAATTCGATAAAATTTCCCCCAACATCATCTATAATTTTAATTGATCTATTTCGTCCCTAATGAATCCCACACTAGACGTCGCATCCCCACTATGTTACATAGCATCTTCTCCACTGTTCTGGTGAGAAGCATTAGGATGTGCAATGGCTTTGCATAAAGAGTCTCTTCTATCCCCAACTAATAATTTGTATTCTCTTATTGAATAAATTAACCAATCATTATTTACCAATATATAGTTTTGTGACTTAATTTCCCGTTCCTATTGTTCTCCTATATAAGCTCCAATGATACTTGTTCAGCATATATTGTTCCGATAAGTCTCCTCTTATAGAATCGAGCTCAGTCTTTTCTTCTATCTCACTAAGCTCTCTCTATATATATATAAATGATGTTGGAGCATTTCTCCTAACAAACACCCCGGATATCTTAGCACTAATTGAGACTAATCTACACTCCTCCATCCCCTCTAACTACTTTAACATGCCCGGATATCTCCCACTCTGCCGTAAGGACTATGACAGACATATGCACGGCATTGGAGTATATATTCGAAACACCCCCCCTGACTAGAGAAAGAAAACTAGAATCGGACGATCAAGCCTTTATGTAGTTTAGACTTAATATGCAACATAATATTAGTTACTTTTATTTTCTCTACTGCTCTCCCTCGACCTATTATTGTACCCTAATAAACAAAGTCTATGACAGCATAGATACAGCACTTTCAGTTCATGTATTTGGGTACTTCAATGTCAACCACCGTAACTGGCTTGGATTCTCTAATTACACAGACGCAGCTGGTACCACAACACATAGCTTCTCTATATCTTATTCCCTATCACAGGCGGTTACGTTTCCAACCCGTTTCCCTGACCAGCAAGAGCAACACGCATCACTTTTAGATCTGTTTCTGACCACAGTTCCTGATGATTGTGTTACGAACGCTCACAGCCCACTTGGGAATGCTGATCATGTAGTGATAATAGTTAAAATCACCCTAAACTCTAGAGCCAAAATAGAAGAGACATTGCTCAAAACAACGAGATATTATAAGAAGGCTGACTGGAAAGCCACCAGGGATCTCAGTAGAAACGCCCCATGGTGAAATATCTTTTCACTGTCTGCTGAACAGTGCACAAATGAGACCACTGAATGGTACAAAACAGCAATTGAAGCACATGTCCCCACGCGGAAATTTTATAGCAAGCCCCACTCTCCCCAATGGTTTACTTTCACATGTGCAGCTGCCATCGCGCAAAGGCAGCACGTATACAACAGATTTAACCGACATAAATACAGTTCAAACAGACAGAAGTATATAGGAGCCAGAAGTAACTGTAAGAAAGAAATAGCGACAGCTAAGAGAGAATTTACTGAAATCCCCCAAAAACGCATCGGATCTCATAAATTAGGAACCCGTGACTTCTGCAAAATATACAATAGTGTAGTAAATAATGGGCAATACACAGTTCCTTCACTATCCAACAATCATGAAGTGTTTGCTCAGCAACCGAGAAGCCTAACATGCTTGCCAGTCGGTTTGCCTCCAACTCCACACTAGACCCTGCTAACCACCCTATCCCAGACTTTCCTTTGCCGACAGACGCCACACTTGACGATCTGAAAATCACCCTTCTCAGGTGCATGCCATTATAAAAAATCTTGACACTGCAAAAGCATATGGACCTGATCTCCTCCCTGCTGAGCTATTAAAATGTGCTCCGCCGAAGTAGCTCCAATCCTCTCCAAACTTTACAACAAATGCCTTAATGAATCTTGCTTTTGTAACATGGTCCCCCATTGGGAAGCGTTGGATCTGCGCTGGGGTGGCTTTGTATTCCTGGGTGACGCCAGATGGCCCAAGGATTTGGGATAGAGAAGATAAATATACATATTTTATTTCATGTCAAAATAGGTATTGTTTGAAACCAGAAAAATATATTTTTACGGCTAAAAATTTGACAACAGGAAATTTCACTTAGAACCTTGTGTGGCCTTAGATGAACCCCAGGGTCGGAGGTCAGAATTGACATCTGTCCTTGAAAATCATACTTAGATTTCAGTGTGGGAATTGTACCCACGCAAAACCCTGGGGCTTAGGATTTCGTGGAGATTTCGTGGCGAAATCTTATTGGCTGGGGAGAAGTACTACCCCATCCACTTACCTTACTATAAATACGACTGTCGTGCGAAAATTCATCAGGAGAGTTTCGGAGTTGAGTCGAACAGAGTTCAGATCAGAGTAGAGAAGAGACGTGACCCCTCCCTACCTCATCCATCTGTCGGTCGCTGTCTGTGAAGAGAGTTAAGACTTTGAGAAGAACTTACAAAATCTGAATGAGAATTGTAAAAACATTTGTACATCATTTTATGAGAATTAAGCTTTTGTAGATAGACTACAATCGTTGTCTTTCTTCCTGCCTGCCGCTTCGATATTCGGTTTCAGCATACCAGATTATGTAACAGACTCTGAGGAGCCTAGACGACCACGTGCCAAGAATCTAGAGTCCGAGCCACCTCCTCGAACAAGGCGTTACACTTTCCTGCCTGCTGGAAAACTGCTTCTGTGGTACCAGTTTTCAAAACTTCTGACGAAAGAACTGACCCAGCAAATTACCGCCCCATTAGCCTCCTCCCACTTTTTGCCAAAATATTTGATTGGTTGGTTGTTTTTGGTTTACGGCATATCAACCTTTTTCAGGTTATTTAATACCGAATCTAGCTATTTTGAGGAACGATTTTTAATAGAGTATATATATTTTTAAGCCAGATTCTATTTAACCCATAGTTGGGACCCTAACAGGTACTACAACTCCGGGTCAGAGTGGACCTGGGAGCTATGGCAATTAAAGGGTGGATCCACATCCATAATTAATCAAGCTCTAGTCCATCACCTTACGCATGTTAAACTTCTTACCGACCAACAATATGGATTTAGGCAAGCCCGTTCCACAGCAGACATTCTAACTGTAATCTCTGAGCGTATATACCATTCACTTGACAAAGCAGGGGAGGGTAGAGCGGTAGCTCTAGATATATCTAAGGCTTTTAACTGTGTATGGCATGAAGGTCTTCTCAGAAAAATCAGATCATACGGTATCACTGGGAGAATACTTAATAATTAAATCCTTCTTAGATAAGAGAAAAATTCAAGTTCTGCTCTATGGCCGTACATCTAAACAACATGATATAAATGCGGGAGTGTATCAGGGGTCTATCCTTGGACCTCTATTATTCCTAATATTCATAAATGACCTCCCTGACAAATTGTCTGTGAGATGGGTATATATGCTGATGACATCACGCTCTATAACAGACACGACAAGAAAACAAATAAACACACATCTAAAGAAATGGCAGAAACGCTAGAGAATGTCTTCCAATCTGTAGTGGTCTGGGGACAAAAATGGATGGTCACATTCAATGCTGCCAAGACTAAACTTGCTTCCTTCAATAACTACAAGAAACCTTCTCTACCACCAAAGACTCTTTATCTGAAAGCACATCTTTTAAACTCCTCAGCCTAACGTTCACAGAAAACAAGAGTTGGAACAATTACATTGAGAGCATTGCCAGGACCGCTGCGAAAAAGGTAGGTTCTCTCTTTCTAGTTAGAAAGCTACTGACCCCTGAAAGTATCCTGTACCTCTATAAGGCCACCATTCGCCCATGTATGGAGTATTGTTGTCATATTTGGGCCGGTGCATCTGCTACTAGTCTCTTACTCCTAAAGAAGGTTCAAAAGAGAGTCGCCAACCTAATAGGTCCTGAACTATCATCCAAGCTTCATCCTCTGTCTCATCGATGCAATGTAACATCCTTCTGCCTGTTCTACAAGTACTTTAACGGTGTATGTTCCAACGAGCTGCAAGCACTTGTCCCCACTCTACGTAAATACCCCCGACAAACCTGACAACCAGTACAATCCCACCCCTTCACAGATGTAAGATGTAGATGTAAGAGAGCCTTCTACTCCAGTAGTTTCTTCCCCATAACCGCTAGACTTTGGAACTCCCTGCCAGGTTTCTGCTTCCTCAACTGTACTGACATTTTTTTTTACATAGGCATCACCACATTATCAAGGCCAAGAGGCCACTCAAGGATAAGGGTTAAAGAGTGTACAGTAGAAATTGGACAATATAGTAATCATTAGTAATGAAAATTTGGTAAATTTGATAACTTATATGGAACGACTCATCAAGAACTTATTTACGTTAGACTTAAAGACAACCATATTGTAGTCAGCCGGAAAGCAGGAAAACGGAAGACAATTCCACAGGCGTGCAGTTCTAAGAAAAAAGCTTTGTTCATGGCATCTACGTTTAGGTTTAGGCACATATAAAGAGTGGGGGGAATTATTGATAGTGTTTACAGCTAGACGAGTGTTTCTTGTGAAAGTTTGGCGAGGGGGGAGACCATAGACTGAAGCTCATTCGAACACTTTCCATGAAAATAACGATACATCAGAGACAACTCGCAACATCTCTTCTGTGAGATAAAGGTTGTAAGGAAGAGAAAAGGACATCTCCTACGAGGCTACGAAGTCTATTTTGAACTCTATCAAGGCAGGCCAAGTCCTTTCTAGCAGCTCCTGCCCAGATGTGGCAACAGTATTCCATCCTTGGACGTACCTGGCTCTTATATAGATAGAGAATAGCATCAGCAGTGATATATCTACCGGATCGATAGAAAGATCCCACCATTTTTCCAGAATGCAGAAGTTCAAGTGTAACGTGAACCGATATCTTGCTGCCCACCTAGTATCTCTGTAGCTTATGTCCCTAATAGTAGCCCCCTACATCAAAGTGGCAATGTGTCTTGTTTAGGTTAAAATGTAATAAAAAAAATATATATATATATACATAAGGCGACAATCAGACAAAAATCCCCCACTCCACTAGCAAACAACTTCAATTTACCTGGCCACACTATAGACAATATTAGATGCCTCCTAATAGACTCAAATTTGCCATCAACAAAAATACAAATGCGAATACGAAAACAAAAAGAAATGCTTTGGATCATCCGCTAAAAACACTCATAAGACAGGTCTCAACACAGACCTTGGCCAACTTAAATTCTACAAATACTTCAAAAAATAATTCACTAACACAATCACCTACTCATACATTTATACTTATACGTATGTATTAACCTGTTCTCGTTCTATATTGATTTCAATATGTATATTACATATTTTCGTTTTATAGCTACCACATGCATTATTCTCTTGTTATTCTTATTATTACTTTATTTATCTTCATTAATAATTTTATTATTATTTTTATTATCATCATCATCATCATCATCATCATCATTACTACTATTATTTTCGTTATACCTAGCCTTCCATTTGCATCATTTTCCTATATATACACCATTTTCATATATATATATATATATATATATATATATATATATATATATATATGTATATGTATATATATATGTATATATATATATGTATGTGTGTGTTTACATCTATGTTTACATCGTTAACTTCATATCCCTACACAATCACTCACTTTATTCTATACATGTTTTTAAAGTTTGATATTTGTGTTTGATGATATAATTATGTACATATGCGCCTATATATGTATGTATGTGTTTATATGGCGATGTGTATACATATATATATATATATATATATATATATATATGGTTGTACATTGTTTATATATATATATATATGTGTATATATATATGTACATTCCTCTCCATGTAATGCATAATTATGTTGATGTGCACATCTTCGTGCTGCCTTACATGCGCTTATATTTTGTTTTATGCTTATATATTTGTATATGTATGTATATGCATATATATGTATTTATGTGTATGTATATTTGTATATTTTATATGTATGTATATGTATATACATTTTTATGTGTATGTGCGTGTGTGTATATATGGTACGTGTGTACATGTGCGCATATGGGTCTGTGTGCATGCATGTATGTATGGTTTGGGTGCAGATGTGCATGCCTGGATCTGTACCTGTCATTGTATGCATATGCATGTGTATGAATATATATGCGTGTATGTGTGCGCATGCGTGCATATCTGTTTATGCATATGATTATTTATATATGCATTATATGTATGGGGGTGCATATATTATATATGTATGGTCGTTGAATGTGACTCTGTATTGGTATGTATGCGTATACATGGGTGTTAATTGTGTATGCATATGTACATCTGTACCCTCATGTACATGTTTTTTATGTAAATGCTATTATTAGTCTATGGTTTAAATATAAATATTATTATTAATATTATTATTATTATTATTATTATTATTATTATTATTATCATTGTTATTATTATTATTATTATTATTATTATTATTATTATTATTATATAAATAGTATCATTATTATCAATACACAAAGAGTGGTTTTTGATACATTTAAGTACCTGCTCTGATAGTATAATCGGTCTATGTATGAGAATTCCTTCGGAACTGAGCCAATTTTCCTTCAGGGCCGAGACTATTTGTATTCTCATTTAATTATTAACTAATATTTATTTTATTGATTGTATTATTATTATTATTATTATTATTATTATTATTATTATTATTATTATTATTATTCATTTATTTATTTATTTATGTTCGTCCTTATCTTGTGTAACACATTTATTGAAGAAGAGGCATACTTTACTCACAATTAAAAAAGCGGCAGTCTCTAACTCTGCCCTCTTCAGTAGTTTTATTATTATTATTATTATTATTATTATTATTATTATTATTATTATTATTATTCATAACTATTAACATTTTTTACCGTTTATCAATTTCATTTCAATTCCATTATGCATATTGAAATCAATTGTGTCTCTTTTTTGCCGTTTGAATTAAACGCTGATACGTTGCAACATTTCAAAATATTAAAAAAACACAGTCTTCTTCCACAAACGGCTAAACTTATTCACGTGAACTTTGATGCTAGGAATGAACGCTGTTCACACTACATATTTCCAGTTTAACTAATTTAAGGTTTAGACACAGATAAACTGTGGAGGAAATTGTTTATAGTAGTTTCAACTAGACGAGTGTTTTTCGTGAAAGCTTGGCAAGGAGGCATAAATTGGAGCTCACACGAGCACTTTACATCATTTGAAGTGTTGCCATAGATGCTACTGTCGTCACCATAATTTTCTAAGAATAATCGTAGAGCGTGATTTCGGGAAGTCATTGATGTATATCAGGAAAGTGTTGGGCCAAGGATGGAGCCCCTGATGAACTTTAGCATTAATAATGTGAGCTTCTGGTTTCTGACCATCAACAACCATTCTTACGAACCTATCAGAAATAAATAATTTAATAATTGAATAGACATGTCCAGCTATACCGTAGCTGGATATCTTGTGGAGTAGAACTTTATACCATACTCTATCAAAGGTCTTTAATATGTCAGGAGCAATTGCTCTAGGAAGGAAGCATCTCTCAAGAGATTCGCTAATCCTATGAGATATAACTGTTAACACATCTGCTGTAGATCTCGCAGGACGGCAACTGAGGAGGTTATTTTTGCTGAGGTTGTTGACTACTTGTTTATTTAACACATATTCCAGCAATTTACTCGTGATTTATTAGTCTGTACTACAAGGGAGATGGCCGATCACCTGTTTTTTTCAGGGTGTTGGGAAACAATTCTCGTTAAGACAACGCTTAAACAGCCTTATCAATATGGGACCTTCTTACAAACAGACGAGCATATTACTTATGAGCGTAAAAAAATGTATATATCTATAAAAGTTAGAATTCGTGTCTAAGGACAACTCTCAATATTTTTATTATCAACAGACTTGAAATTTAGGAAATAAGGCATTCAAACAATTGGAAATTTTTAAATCGGTTTTCTTCCGAAAAAAAGATCTGCTAAGGTTTCTAAACTGAATAATTGGCGCTTAAGGATCGTCTATGTTTTGTCTGATTTTCAACTATATCTCAGCCGATCTTTTTCATGTGTATCCTGGCGAACCCTCAAATAAATCTCTCGGACTCGGGAATCGGCAGTATCTTTCTAAGGATATTCTTTATATTATCCACAAGAGTGGCATGATCTCGTTATGTTAGCAAGAAGTCTTGAGTAATTCGCAATTGTATTTTGAGTGTAGCCCGCTTTGAGGAATTTAACATTTAACCTGCAGGTGAAAGTAAATTTACAACTGATTTTTATCAAGTCTGTATCAACTGTGCCACATTTTTTCCAAGAAAGGTTGCATAAATAATACTCACTATGTATAAATAATACTTAAGATAAGCACAGTAGCCAAGAGAATCCAAATTTATTCATGTCGAATATTTTCTTATCATGCGTTATCACAGATTGAGTTGTAAGCAATGTACTTTCACATGATCAGAACAACATAGTCAAAGTGAACACACGAGTTCGATAATTGTTACTAATGTAATTTATTGTTTTTTTCTTCTCTTTCGTCTTTTACTACTATTGAAAGTATTAATTATTGATCAACATCCTGCAATCGATCATCATAGAAATTTCTGAGTAAATTATATTGCCGCCGTGTAGATTAGGTCTGCTGGAGTTGATTGAATATTTCAGAAATTGGAATCTGATTAACTTTGATCAATTCTTTGCTATTAATCAAACGTGGCTTATAATGTACTCGCGGAAGCATTACCTTCATTTGCCTTCGACTGATCTTATTAAAATATTCATTTTGTTTGTGAGCTCATAAAACGACGCTTACAGAAGAGCGGCGGCGAAAGGAAGCTAAAAGAGTGGCGCTCACAATTTCTAGTTGTATAATCATTATTTTAATTAGTTGTTGCTACATTTTCAGTTAAAGGAAATCTAAATGAACGTTACAGACTTGCGAAAAAGCCGGGATTCTTTAATCTGATTAGTGAAGAAGGTTAGAGGCGGTATTACGCTATTTCCATTCTATAAATAAGTCTTGTGTTGTTTCATAAAAATGTGTAAAAATATAAGACAAAAAATAATAAATAACTGTGTAAAAATAATTGCTCAGAATACAAAAAGATACTGTTAAGATACGTCCATTCAATCTGGAGGGTATACGATGGAAAGGATTTTAAAAATTAAACGTGGCAGACCAACATAACGATATTTGGACATTAAACCTGATAGACGAATTAAAATTATATTTCAACAAAACGTGATTAACCATAAGATAGTATGATTCCAACAAACATGGGACAAACAAGTCCGATGTGTATTATGATTCTGAATGTTGCAACTAGAAAAAAAAAACAGACTTACGTAAATGATAATTTGAAATTAAACACTACAAAACAATATATATACGCACACATACATACATGCATACATACATACATATATATATATATATATATATATATATATATATATATACTAGTAAGGCGACCTGATGTTGCCAGTAATATTATGGGGGCCAACAAATATTCTACACTCCCAATACTTTTAGTGTTATCTAAATCGATATACTTGGCCATTTTTCAATTAAATCGATTGCTGTGCCTGCTCTATTGGGGAATATACATTGGTACACCGAAAATAGGCTTTTCATGTCTCCCGGCAGTGACTGATTCTACAGTATATTATTATTTACATTGTGCCGTGGAAAATCTACTATTGATTTTACAAAATAAATTTTATATAATGGTTTTAATTAGAGTTTAAATGCAAAAGTCCAGTATAAGAGGTCAATTGTTCTCTAAACAAAAACATTGGCTTTGAATGCACCCCTTACTCATCCAAAAATCGAATACTAGGCTATATAAAGGTGTGCTCTTTAGTCAACATCGAGATTCTCCTTTTTTAGTCCAATTAATCGATGGGTTATAGATTTACAATATTTTTCGGAGGAATTCCTATACAACATCTATATAAAGACAGTGCTAGACACATATAGTAAATTTGTTTGAATCTTTTTAATCAGTCTTACTGATTTGGTGTCTATAAGGAACAAACTCACAAAGCCAATGTGTTTTTTATATAAATATCGTGACTGGAACACGAAATTTATATTGTAAACTTACACAAGATGAACTAAGGAAGATTATATATCGAATCTTACGGACAAAAGAGATACATAATTTAAGCAGAAGCATAAGATTGACAGATAAGTGACAATTATATTTCAAACTTAAACGTGACAGACCACCGATAATTATATTTGAAATATAAACGTGAATGATTAACAATAATTATATTTCCAATGTAAACGTGACAGACTAACCATAATCATATTTCAAAATTATATGTGACAAATCAACGAGAATTATATTTCAAACCTAAACTTGACAGACAGACTATAACTATATTTTAAACTTAGATGTGACAGACTAAAGATTATTATATTTCAAATGTAAACCTTAAAAGCTAACGACAATTATATTTTGAACTTTAACTTGACAGACTAGCGATTATATATTTAAGACCTGATAGACAGGCGATCATTATATTTCAAATTTAAACGTGATACACTTACGATAATTATATTTCAAACTTAAACGTGATAGACTAACGAAAAATATATTTCAAGCACAGTCTAGGAAGACTAACGATAATTGCATTTAAAACTTTAACGTGTCAGACCAACGAGAATTATATTTTAAATTTAATCTTTACACACCAACCATAATTACATTTCAAACTAAAAAATGTCAAATAAACGACAGATATATTTTAAAGTTGACGGAGTTGTCAACGGAAATTATATGAATAATTTAATGTATCAACCTACAACGTATTCTAGACAAAAACACTGCGGAGTGCAACGTGAAGCTTTCAAGTAGAGCAGGCAACCAACCGATTTCATTACAAAATGGATAATTTCATTGATTTCGATAACAATTAATGCAGATGTTTGAACATTTTTAAATTCTCATTTAATCACGGACAAATTCTCCCTGCTTGTTAAAATATAAGGAAAGAAAATTTCCACCCCCTGCTCTGTTCACCCTGCTGTAACTTTAAGATACATCGTAAAAGACTGCATTAACAATTGCATCATGCAAGCGAACAAATAGATGTGTTTAGTTCTACTTTAGACGGAAAGTTTTGTATGAATAAAATTTGGCAACAGGTTTCTTCATACATATGTCGAATTAAGCATTTTTTATCATACTTAGACTAAGTAAACAAAGTCGTCCAAAAATTTAAGGTTTAATTTGAAATAAATTTCATTAGTTTATCACTGTTTTGAAAATTATTTCTTCAACAAATCGATGTATAAATATCCTCTATCGTTCTGATTATCTAATCAGCACTAATGTGTTTATCATTTTCTACAAAATTTATTAATTTAAGTTTCATTCTGTCATACTTAATATCAGTTCATATCCAATTCATTGCTTTATCTCATACTATGTCTCGGGGTGCAGAGAGCACACAGTGTCACCACAGGGATTGAATAATATTGTGAATAAACGTGTTACATTGTAAATAATTGTTGAGAAATATTTATACACATAATCTGCGAAAGCGTGCCATACATGAACACACACGGCTGCAGGCAATTTCCGTGATGCGAAAATCAATAATCTAAAGATGAAAGAAGATCTAATTTTATTTAAGCTATTTTCTATTGGAAATTATTGCTATAACCCGATTATGAACAAAACATAATGAATTTCTATAGATTGTTTTCTCGAATTGTTTTCAAATTGGCTTCTACTCATAGTCGTGATGGAAATATTCGGTTGAAGAGAGATTCAATTCAAGTATTAATATATATTATAGAACGCTATTCGGAAAGTAATTGTATCGTTCATCGATAGAAACTTTAATGTATGCACTCAGGAATATCATTGATTAAATATTAGATTTAACGCCTCCGTCTCAATATTAACGGTGCCATTTTTGCGAAAGCTTCCGAAATTTGGAGCTGAGTGATATCAAATATGAGTGCACCATAGTGGAATTATAACCACTAGCAGACCCGTGGAAATTCCACGGTAGTTGAAAATGTTAAAAACACACATCAGTAAGTAACTTATCACATAATCAAACAAGTACAATGAGGTTGGACCATCTACCAGTTAAATCTTTACTAAATCACAAAGCTCTGAATCTTCAGATCCTGGTGTCTCTGCTAACGAAATTGCATTAATTTATTAAACTATTCTGATCTTATCTTGATCTCGCAGCATTATGGGCATGTGACAATGTGGTAGCTCTCTTTTTGAAATCGAATGAGCTGGCAATAACTAACTTATTAATATTGTAGTTTGTACCGACAAAACACTGACGGGTGATGATTAAGATATAAGTATTGTAATCTGCACCGACCAGACACTGGCTGGCAGTAACTACCTTGTTCATATTGTGATTTGCACTCACCAGACAGTGGATGACAATAAATAACTTGTAAGTAATGTGGTCGGCACTGACCAAAGTCTGGCTGGCAATAATTAATTTATTATTTTGATATTCATTTACCATACACTGCATGGTGATTACTAACTTATTAATATTGTGATCTGCACCAATCAGACACTGGTTGGCGATAAATAACTTATTATTTTGATATGCATCCACCATACATGGGCAGCTGTGACATGCTAATAAATACAATTCTCCAAGTTTTCAAATCCATCATAAGCTGCCCAGAAATCCGAAATTATTCCTGTTCCTGGCAAAATTTACAATCGAATTATTGGAAATAATGTCTCCCGACCCCTCTTTTAAATCGCTTTTATTTTGCCTCTTTTACTCTCTCTCTCTCTCTCTCTCTCTCTCTCTCTCTCCCTTTGTTAGATAAATAAAATAGTTGAAAAACAAATCCGTTTTGCTTACAATTTATCATAAGTAATTTAAGAATATAAACAGACACACTATTTTGGAACCACTTGAAAGTTGAAAGATTTTATTAAAAGCTTTATTTAAGTTTTTGACGATTTTCTCAACACTTGGATAAATCGCGCCCCATAAAATGAACAGCTGCAGCCGTTAAGTACATTTGCACACATCTTTCATACGAGAGCATGAATATTTTACTCGCGGAAAAGACAAAAATAAAACTCTAATTGTTGTTTCATGATGGATATTTTACGATCCTAAATTAATAAGATAAATTGCACATGTAAAGGTGGTAAAACATAAAACGAAAGACTATTAAAAAATATAGAATCTTTTTTTTGTTTTTTTTTTCATAAGACATTTGAATGTTCAAATGGTTTCAAAACTATTCTTTTGTTTATTTTCAATTTTTCTTATAATTATGGTGTTTCTTCGAGCGTTTCTTAACAATTCAGAAAGCCAAGCTTACAAACGAGTGAATTTAGGAAACTTAAGGAGAGTATGTAAATATTAATAATCCTAATCACATGAAAGTGCTTAATATTCTAGGTATAGCATCGGTATAGGAAGTAAGTTAACATTTTGCAAATTAGAATTTCCAACAAAGAGCTACAGATCAAAAGATTATTATTAAAAATAACTTAAAACAATACACATTAAAAAGTACATGTATATACATAAACATACACACACACGTATATATATATATATATATATATATATATATACCAGTAAAAGTACCCGTCGTTGATTGGGTTCAAAAACAGCCTACAGAAAATGGACTCTGATTTATGAAAGTATGATAGGTTATGAAAAGGAAGGGTTGTAAATTTGGGTTGAATTTTGGGGTATCAAAACCAAAGTAAAATATGATAAAAGTAAAAATAAAATAGATAAACCCCATAATTTATTATACCGTACCTGTTCACACGGAAAAACTTATCACAATATTCTGTGGATCTATATTAAAAAACCTTGTAAAAATTGTGACATATTTCCATTCTATGGAGGTCAGGCGGCAACGAACACCCCATAATTTTATTATACCATATTTCTTCAAACTGAAACATAATTATCAAAGTATACTTACGCAGATAGATATTAAAAGTATTTATTACAGTTGGTGCCTATTTCCATTCTATGGAGGCCAGGCGCGAACGCAGACCCCACAATTTTATTATACCATCACTATTTAAGTTAAAACATACTTATCAAAGTATTATTATGTACATCTATATACAAAAACACTTGTAAGCGTTTCTTTTTTTAATTTTAATTTTTTTCATTTCCATACTTTGTGGACCAGGCGCGTACGCGTACCCCAAAATTTTAATGAATTATCATTATTCCAGATCAAACATACCCATTCCTGTGTCTCGATACATCTTCTATCATTATATGGGATCAGTTTTCTATAATAATCAATCATATCGGAGCCTATTCGTGACCAGACACACACACAGACGTTCAGCTTTATATTATACTAGCAGAAGTACCCATCGTTGACTGGGTTCACAAACAGCCTACAGAAAATGGACTGTGATTGATGAAAGTATGATAGGTTATGAAACGTAGGAGCTTGTAAACTGATAGGTTTTGATACTCACAAATTTTATCCTAAGCAAAATATGATGAAAGTAAAGATAATTTTCGCGAAAATATATTTTTTGTATCTACTTTGTTTCCATTCGTAACCAAGAGTGACAAACAAAATGATGTTTCCTTACAAAAGAAAATGTTATATATATAATAATATGAATATACAAGAAATAAATGTTACCATAGTCAATAAAAGTTACTTTTATGATAGAAAAGTTCATTGGTCTGTATTTTTAAGTAGTTTGTAATTTTTTTTTTTTAATACACGAACCAGTTTTAAAAAAATCAAAGTGGCAGCGACTTTAAAATGGAGAGCCCCGTTGTCAATTTGAAGGAGGGGCACCTGAGCATACACTGTTAACAATTTAAGAGAGTTCCGTCAGCGTAAGGAATATTTATAAACATATTTTAATGTTTTCCGTTATTTTGTGCTTGCGGAATATTCTATTATGGCATGTCTAGTTTATATAAAAATTCATTTAAGTAGCTATCGCCTCAAATATCGTTTTAATTTCGGTTAGCTGAAATCATTTCAAGTAAACATCATTAAAAACTATTTAAAAACAAAAAAAAAACATGAACTGAACTTTTATTGACTATGGTAACATTTATTTCTTGTATATTTATTTTTAGGGTAGTCGTTTGTTGGCTTTTCTGCTAAACACTCTTACTAAATAATATCGACGAAATATCGAAAAACAAAGAAACAAAAACAGTTTGGAAAAGTAATGAATCTTTACTTACTTTAGTAAAATAATCCTAAATAGCAAAATGGGATATTAAAAAAGTAAACATGTAATTACTTCAGTTTTTTAAAGCAAAGAACCGATATAAATTTGAAGAAGAAAATTGCTCCCTTTTCAAGCAGAACAGCTTCGTTTCAGTTTTACAGTATTGAACGGTGTAGTATTGCCCCGTCGGATTCAGGGTTGTTCTATTGTAATGTAAAGAGCACGAGAAAGGGTTGTAATCAACTGAATTACTTATTGTATACTGACAAAAAAAGCTAAACAGATATATAAATAAAAATAAAAACGTTATGTAATTTTTTTTAAAAAGACACGTAATCACGTGAGCAGGGTTTTTTCCTTATTTTGACACGATAACTAGAAACGTTCTTATTTTTTATTATTTATCTATTTTCGAAAGAGTGCCACGTGCATTTGGAGAAGGAATAAAACAGAGTTATGCAAAATTTGTGTCGAGAATTGTCTAAAGTTCCGACATTTTTTTTGGGGGGGGGCTTTCACTTTAATTAGAACGTGAATTTATGAGGTGAATTTACTCGACACAATATGATTCGACTCAAAAAAATAAATAAACGCTAACATGAATAAAGATTAAAGTTAAGGAGTTATTGTGGACGCTCACCCCTTTTAAAAAACCTTGTTTGACTTTGTGACATATTTACATTCTATGGAGTTCAGGCGCGAACGAACACCCCATAATTTTATTATACCATATTTCTCCAAACTGAAACATAATTATCAAAGTATACTTGCGCAAATAGATATGAAAAGTATTTGTTAAAGTTTGTGCCATATTTCCATGGAGTACAGGCGCGAACACAGACCCCACAATTTCATTATACCATCCCTATTTAAGTTAAAACATACTTATCAAAGTATTATTATGTACATCTATATCAAAAACACTTGTAAACTTTTTTTTTCATTTTTATCCATACTTTGGGGGCCACGCGCGAACGCATACCCCACAATTTTTATGAACCATCGTTCTGCCAGATCAAACATACCCATTCCTGATCTTCGATACATTATATTAATCAGTTTTTCTTTTAAATAGTCAACCATATAGGATCCTATTCGTGACCAGACACACACACACACACAGTGACTTTATATTATATATATATATATATATATATGGCTTAAAATACTTATATTTATATAGGTCTGTGCAGATATATGTGCATGCGTGCGTGTGTGTGTATAATATATGTATTCATATATATAAGTAATTACAATTATAAATTATCATTTTTAATATCTACAGACACTGTTGTTTCGTTCTTTCGGAATCATCAGTACAGGAATTTTGATTGTCGCTAAAACCAACGAAACCGTCTCTATCTAGCAAGGAAAAATCACAGGGCCACCGTAAAACACATGTGAAGTTACACATTTATATAGACATAAACGTTCTTCAAGAACTCGCACGGCGTCCAAATGATCAACTTCATAGTTTAACAGACAGTGCTCAACTGTTAAGAAATTTACTTCTTAAAGGGGCGGAAATTATACATATATATATATATATGTGTGTGTGTGTGTGTGTGTGTGTGTGTGTGTCTGTGTGTGTCTGTGTGTGTCTGTGTGTGTATGTGCGCGCGCGAGCACGCGCATGTGCGTACGTGTACTTGCGTGTGTTGTGCTTTTTTTTCTTCTGAAGATTTTAACGCTGGGTAGGAGACAGCCAAACCAGCTGCCAATACTGCGCTGTTTTTTTTTTTTATTGAAACAAACCGAGAGATCTCTTTAGCACTTCATTCACCAGGAATATTAGTTAGGTAGGACTTCAGCTTCTTCTTCATAAGCCCTGTGGCACCTATAATAATTGGGATGATTGATATCTCTTTAAGATTCCAGTTTCTTTTCATATCATACATGAGACCTTGATATTTAATCTGTTTCTCCCTTTCAGCTCTGTTCAGACCTCCATCATTAGTGACACTCACCGCAACCAAGCTTGCAACTCTCTCTGTCTTATTCCATATTATTCTCTCAGGTTTCACAGCAAAATTGTCAAGGTAGGTGACTGTAGGTACTACCTGGTCGTAATGCTGTGTCTGTATGTGTGTATGTTTAGATATGAATTCCAAATTAATGTCACTTTGAACATATTTTCGTAAGTCTTACTTTGAATGTCCTTATTTGAATTTTTCATTTCAGTTATTCGGTGTCGTGTCCATTTATTCATGATTTTCTTTTCTGTATTATTAGTTTTACACAACTGATTATTTTGCGCAATTTCCTATTCTTTTAGTTTATGTTCTCAGTTATTTTTATTCTTCGTCTTTCAATTCACATTAGTTTGCATAGAATTACAACTTAATTATACTTATATTCTGTTTTCGTAGTTTTTTTTTTACATTTTGCTCAAACTATTCAGACCATCTAATTATTTTAGAATTTTAATATCGTTTTTCTTTTTCTGCTATATAATTACGTAGCTATCGTTCACTTTCGCATGTCTACGCAGATATAAAATTAGGTTATTAAGCAAAACAAGTTATTTATTCGGCAACTATATGTTGACGTTATCTAATATCACCATTTTTTGCTGTGCTTAATTATCTTAATACGTGTTATATAAAACGTTCAAACAAATAATAAATCGAAGCTAGGATATATAACGACAAGGGTTTCAGTGTTTGTGTTCATCACTAAAAAAAAACGACGATGCTAAAACATGTGGAAAATCAATGTCATCAGTTACCGATGTCTCATGAACTTTCGTGTACAAAGTTATGTTTGTTTTCAAAAGAAGACATATAAACTGATTGAAATTCATCTAGCATTTTCTTTCTCTTAATATCGCAGACAAAATTAATTTTCATTCAGTTTGTGAATAACAAATAGAAAAAGAATTATTAGGCGTGCTGATTTCGCTTCTTTCATCCGATATTTTTACACTGCTCCTCGTATGGAAGTTATTTTCGCCTCTTACTTATACCAACTAAATCGCACACATACATAGATACACACACATACACATATATATATATATATATATATATATATATATATATATATATATATATATATATATACATATGTAATTGTAGCAAAGAAGTAATAATAAGTAAAGTAACTGTGATCCCGGGTTTTGATTTAATCAGCATTAAAGTAAATAATATGCATATATATATATATATGGGGGGTGTTTGTGTGTAATATTTCAAATAATAGAACATATATTGCGATTTTAGTTAGGCAATCAGCTAACTACAATCTCAATAGACGAGGAGCATATAAAAACGATAAACAACAACAGAATTCGCGCATAAGCCTGAAGAGTCCTAGAGTGGATGAAACGCGGAATATTCAATGTAGCTTAATCGCCATATATATTTTATAAATTACTAACTAGCTCTACGTACGTATTGGGCACTTTTGAAATAAATACTTAAAGTTTACGCATAAATCTATATTAATTTTTTGTGAGTAAATTAAGTAGTTATATATATAAATATATATATATATATATATTAGAAGTGCCCGTCTACCAGCATACCCAGAACAGATTTAGTAAAGAACACTACCAACCTGAAAAAATATAACTAGTGGCTAATGCTTTCTACTGACTGATTCAGCATGCACAAACGTTTTGTGCGATCGAAAACCTGTGTGAATGTGATTTTTGACATTTTATGAAAAGTTCAGTTAAGTACTTACACACATCTCAGTACAAAAAAACATATGACAATTGTCATGAAATATATATAAAATTACTTTTATTTGTTTTTAATTCACCATCTAAGACAATTAAATGAACTGACATCTCACTCAATTTTTCAAATAAATTCTTGAGGTTAAATTTTAGGCGGTATATGAAACGTTCTATAGAAAGATACTATGAATTTGCGTTTAAATTATTCGGATTTTTTTTTGTTTTTTGAAGAACATGTAAAGTTTGATAACTTAAAAGTACGGTCTTGATAGAAAAATAACTGAGAACTACCAAAAGTATCTAAAAGTTCGGAAAACGTTCGTTAATAAAAAAAATCGTAGCTTCAAAAGAACAATTCTGTGATTTCTTCCATATTTTTTGTGATCTCGGATTATCTGCTATCCAAGAGGATATTATTTTGTTTAAAGCACTATTTATTGTGGGTTCAGTCTGTGGGTAGAATGTCTGCAATGCCCATATTGCGGAGAGGGGCGATTTTGCTTAGCACGGCATAATTACCACCACTTCCATAACATAATAACGTTACTTGTTGTCAGATTTTCTGATATTTTGCATTTTATAACATCGATAATTCAGAGAAAATACGTAGTTGCTACTTACTAATTATTTTATTTAAAAACTGATTCCAGATAAAAATATTTTCAATTATTACTTGATACCATATTGAGTTACCTCCAAAACAACTTTACACGCAATTCGTTTTTTTATGTCGTGATATTGTGCTCAAGCATTACAATTGTTCTTAAATGTGTTTTAAGCAAAATACCAAATTAATTCAAGGCATTTAATAGTATACATTGGCATATACAAGCCAGTAAATCTTTTTCGACAAATGAGTCTCTTTTTTTCAATACTATTTTAGAAGAAATATCACATCAATTTTTTTACACAATTTTTACAAATTTCGGAGAAATAGACAAATTGTTCACTTTGAAAAAAATCGTTGCAAAATACAAAAATTTTAAGTAGATTGCATTTAAACTGGTCTCATGTCACATTTGAGAAATTTCAGATAAGTTTTCTAGTGTCTATCCTAGTTAACTAACCAGTTCCGCATTATAGCTAAATTGTTTGCTAATGAGTTATGATATCAGGGTTAAATTCATAGTCAAGTTATTCCAAAGACTTCAGAAGTGTTATTTAATATAACTATACAAAACACTCGCCATATAAGGGGTGAAACAAAGGCAAGAGAAGTAATACTAGAAATAGAGTTACGCACTCCTTCACACCTCGATATGACAGGTCATGAATAGAGAGCCTTCGGATCTTCTTCGACTATAGTAGACCACTAATTTAAAAACAATTATTGCACTGGCTGTTAGATTTATTCTAATTAATCTCATAGAGAAAAAGAAAATTCTACTGTTTTCGACACAGAAAATGGAAAAATGTTAATGATTTCAATTTAAAAAAAGCAACTGAGTTATAGAAACTATGTATTTATCATACATGAAATATGTTGATTATATATTTAGATGGGCTGAGTTTTAGTCAACAGTTTTCGATCAAATTCGATGAAATATTTATCAGTCGATTTCAAGTGCTAGAGGTTAATTGTCGATTCACTATTTACGTACAAGTACTGAATCAATAAAAACATATTGGCAAAACAATATAAAATTTCACTTAGTATAATGTTTTTTAAATATTCATGACGATTTGCAACAAATGGATAAATGAAAGAAAGGGAGGAAAACAGATAAACTACCAGGTGCATCAAACTATATTTTTCATGTGTAAGTTTCAAATACAGATAAACAAATTTAATAGAAACAAAATATCCGGGTGAAAAGTTTACAGAGTCTGTCAATATACCGCTGTTCATATTCAAATTTTTCTGAACGAATTTACAAAGAAAATCCGTTGTTGACTGAATGAAAGAAAGAATAACCATAAAGACATAAAAAACCTTCCACATGTTAATAAAAATACTTTACAATTTAAATAAGTATAGTATATGTATAATTATGGTAATCCGTTTTCTGTCAATTTTTCTCCCTGAATTAGAAATAATTCGTTAGTCGAAATTCTGATCTCGATTTAGCTCTATTTAGCGAATTTCCAAACCTGTTATCTTGTAATCTACGTCATTTTTTGTTTGTATTGTCACATATGTTAAGATAAGTATGATCTGTATATAGTTACATTAAAATCGTGTACCGCAGTATATAGATATATAGATACACACATATGTATATACTGCTGTTTATATATATATATATATATATATATATATATATATATACATGAATATTATATATAGATCAATTCTTAAGTGAATAAATTTAGATAAGTATAATATTTCAGACTATAGATGAAAATATTTATTCTGTCCAAAATCTTGTATTCTACTGAATTCTACTAAATAAAATTATACTCTTTTGGATTTTAAATAACCATTAATCTCATTGTCCCTGTCATTTTTAGGGTTACCATGCAAACTAGTAATTTTAGCTTCTTTCACTTAGGTTTAGCACTGATCACTACCAGAATTAACGAAAAAATTAATGAAACGACCAAAACATGCTTTACGGCATCCATAATGTGTCAAGCAACAATTACAATAAAAGAAAAACATTATATAATTAAATTCAATATAAGTGTTGCGGAAAATATTTTCAAGGAAAAATATATCGACCATGAAAGCTTTCTAAAAAATCATACTTACACTATTAAAGCATCATGTCCTATATACGTTTGAGGACTTACCAATAAAACCTAACACCAGTTGTAAAATTTTGAATTCTTACGTAATCTAACAATTGTTAGTCGTTAAATTCATTGTTTTACTTATATCTCAGTGCAAATAATATAATAGTAGATTTAAGGACAAATACAAGTTTCTCAGAAACAATATGAAACATCAACAAAGCACACATTCTTATCAATTTTTATGCTCACCTAAATTCAAAATATTTTTTTTCTTTTTGTTTTCTTTGCAACTGCTTTATATTTTAGGTTTTTGTGAACGATAATTTTTACGATTTAAACTCATGGTTTAATTCGCTAACACTGTCACAAACAGTAATGAATCGACTAATTTAGATGTGGAATCACTTGTTAATTAAACGTGTGTTTGTTACAATTGAATCACAACAAAATGATGAGATAGTGAAAAAAGATAGTGAAAAAATTATGAGATAGTGAAAATGAGATAAGGAAAATAGTTCAAATGTATTTTGAAACGTGCAGTTCTGTAAAGAAGAATTGAAATATTAAAACACATATGTCATTGAACATATATTCTTATTTAAAAGACAATTATACCTTTATAATTAGCGATGACAGCTAAAACACACACAAATACACATAAACACACACACACGCACATATACACACACGCACACACACACATATATATATGTGTATATATATATATATATATATATATATATATATATTGCGACGCTCCTAATGCCGTGTGTCACTAGATCACCTTGGAATAGGACGCCACCATTGACTTATTTCGCTTCGATACGTAAGAAAATGGGGCCTGTGAAAACTTGAAATCACGCGATCGAATTAGGCCAATCAAATGAAACCTTTTCGTTTAACGCTTAGGCGGAATCTCACGCCGAGATCCCGCACCAGTTGGAGAAATAACTTCTGGAGCAGCAGTGGAAATGAAAGGAAGTCTGCTTGTGGTGTCACCACCTAAGATAGACAAAGCAGCGGAAATGAATTGCGTCGAAATGTCTAATGTCTGGCAGACAGGAAAAGACAGATGCAAGAAACATAATTGTGTTTTTAGATAAATAAACTGTTTGAGCGAGTATATGATGAAGACTTGAGCTTTATTACTTCCAAACTAGATAGACCAAGGCCTTAAGTTTCGAGTTATACATTCGCGGAAGCAACAAAGTGAGAAAGAAAGATATCTTATTTCGAACAGAACTAAAATTATGAACTAGTTACGACCCTAGTTGGACGTAAGCATTACTTTTACTACAAATAAGGCACTTCGAAACACAAGACCATCGTGTTTTTGCGTGTTGTGGATTCGACATTTTACTTTAGTAAGGACAAATAACACAATAGGAAAAAGGGAAAAGAAGAAAGAGAACCAAAAAGAAGTTAAAAGAAGACTCCACGGATCGCATAAGGTCATCATATGTGAATTAATATTCATCTTCTGGGTTAATCTCCAGTGGAAATGGTTGATAATAAACCCATTTTCATTCTCTATTTTTTCAATTTTTTAAATATTATATGTGATGTTTTAAGTGCTGCCAGCTCGATCTAAATTACTTTCGAACTGATGTGGTGACGCACATTTGGTTGATTTGCATTCATTTAATTTCTTACCTTTAATACTCTGGCTCGTTATATAATTCTCCTGGTTGAGGGAATTATTTAACTGTCAACTTTCAAGGCACTGAAAATGTTCGCCCCATCGTCTTATTCTGCAATTGAGAATTTTATGATACTTATATATTTTTTTTAATTTCCGTTGAGTAGATGATTTAAAAAATAGAAACAAAACAAAAAAGATTTTAAAATGTTATTCTCTTGATTTGTGCCCTCCGTTCAATTATTGCCTTTGTTGAACATTTATGCTTTTTACTAACCTGTCAAAATAACCTGCTACTGGTTTGTTCGAGGGATAGAAAAACGTTAACATAGAGGCTCCCAACGATTATAACATATTAGCCCATATCGATTGAAGATTTTCCCTATATGTTTTCGCTTGGTCAGACACAGTTGGGTGGCGTGTTTCTAATGGTCGTCTCCCTCATCTTTGACTTAGCTGAAACAGAGCTGATCTACATACTAATTTTCATGAATGGATTGATGATAACCCTCGATACTGGATTAGAAATGTAACAATATATATATATATATATATATATATATATATATATACGTATATATATATATATATATATATATATATATATATATATAAACATATATATACATATATATACATACTAGCCGATTTACCCGAGCTTTGCTACGGATATATTTGTATTACACAATACTAATTGGTATTCTTTTAATATTTATGTAATTACAGGTTCGAAACCAAAACTTCTGGGTAAACGACATTTCTTGTTTTTCTTTTATTAGCTAATATGTTGATTGATTTTGAAGTTCCTGTTCTTGAAACTGCCACATAAAACATGCCGTGACTGAAACATGGGTTTGTCAGATCAATTCCGATAACTTTGAATGTTTGCCCTTGACTCTTATTAATGCTCATAGCAAAGCAGGGCCTCACTGGAAACTGCAGCCTCCGAAAAGCAAAGGGCAACTCGCTATCACTTGGCATGAGTGGAATTCTCGGAATGAGTACAGTTTGACCTTTATAAGCCCCAAATATAATCATTGCTTCAATCAAATTGTTATGCAATCTAGTTACAACACATCTTGTTCCATTAGTTGTTTTTGGTGGCTCTAATGATCTTCAAATCATGATAGGACAACCAACTTTGACTTTTAGAAGATGGGAAGGCATTCCAGAAAGCTCAATTGAATTCAAGAACTCTGTAGGATATTTCACAGCATCATCTTCATCTACAGTAGTGTCAATAGATTTGTAAAGTTAAAGTTAGATTAAATAGGGGTAAATTAGCAGTGATGATGTCAAAAATGTGAAAAAGATACCACTGGTAAAAATGTAAACGAAAGTTCTACATTGCGTAGAAAAAAAAACTGTACAGGTCCGTTTTCAGTTTGTTGCTCCCAAAAATGTAAATTAGGATTTTTGCGGATAAACTATGCTTGGTTGTGTATATAAAAAGTACCCCATTTTTAATAAAGGAAGGACTTTCACATGACAATTTAATAAACAAAAGATACGGCTAAAATTGAATTACACTTGTAAATCATATCTAAAAAATAACACGGTTCGTAAACTGCAGAAGTACTAAACAGATAAAAACACCCGCATTTTTGTACTTCTGCAATTATTTTTCTTTGAGTGACGCTGAGACATAAAGCGACCCCCCCCCCGGAAAAAACCCATAATTACGTCGAAACTCCCCCACACAAATATCAACTTAATCAATTACCCAGACAGAAAAACATAAGATCTTTCTCAAAAGAAAATCGAAGAAAAAAAAGTGAAAAAACACGCGTAAGAAATATATCTGATATAAAAAGCATTACTTTACCTTGTTTCTTTTTCAAAGTGTTATGGAAACGATAATAAAATTCAGACAGTCAAGTGAATAGTTGAAAAATGATTTTAAAATCGTCTTTTTGGTAAACGTGCTCACACCTTACAATGACATTTATGGCCGACACATTAATAGAGGGCTAACGATTTAAAATATTTTGTCGAAAAATAAAATCAACCTTAGCCTAATTATTTATTTTTTATCAATATTTGTAACTTTTATATTTATAGAAAATAAATAATTAAAACAAATCATTTTATCACCATATCTCTCGATTTGGTTAAAAACTATATCCGTTCATAACCGTAAGTGAAATATCAGTGAAAATTACTTAAAATGTGCCAGTTTAGCAAATAGTACAAAATAACTTGAATTAAAATAATTTAAATAAATTAACTTTAAATAAAACACTTAAATAGAACAATTACATCAATTACATTACTATAATCAGTAATTTTAATTGAGCGAATTATTTAAAAAGATTTTTTAAATATAATATGCAAATTAGATTAGTTCTATTATGTACATTGCCTTCAATATAGTGTATATATATATTGATCGTGATGCTATTTATTTATATAGAAAATCTCATAGTAAATAAAATTTATATAGATAACCGTTTTCAGCAGGAAGTTTTATATATATTAATCAAATTGTGAACAAACAAACAGACAGGATTACGGATTTATATATATATAATAGATATATACATATATATATATATACAGAAAAAATGCAAGAAATCTATAGCTTAAAACGAGTTTTTTTTTACATAGGCATCACCACTTGTCAAGGCCAAGAAGTCACTCGAGGATAAGGGTTAAAGAGTGTACAGTCGACATTGGACAATATAGTAATCGTTAGAAAATGGACATTCGGTAAATTTGTTAACAAGTGGAACGGCTTATCAAGAACTTGTTTATGTTAGACTTGAAGACAACCATACTGTAGTCAGCTGGAAAGCAGGAAAACGGAAGGCAATTCCACAAGCGTGCAGTTCTAAGAAAGAAGCTTTGTTCATGGAATCTACGTTTAGGTTTAGGCACAGATAAAGAGTGTGGGGAATTATTAATAGTGTTCTCAGATAAAGTTCTAGGGGGAACTTGCCATGAAAATAACGATACAGCAGAGACAAACTCGCAACATCTCTTCTGTGAGATAGAGGTTGCAGGGAAGAGAAAAGGACATCTCCTACGAGGCTACGAAGTCTATTTTGAACTCTTTCAAGGCAGGACAAGTCATTTCTAGCAGATCCTGCGCAGATGTGGCAACTATTCCATCCTTGGATGTACTTGGCTCTTATATAGATAGAGAATTGCATCAGCAATGAAATATCTACTGCATCGATAGAAGGATCCCACCATTTTTCCAGCGACTTTGGCAACAGATTTGATGTACGTATTCCATTTAAGATCAAGAGTAATGTAAAGCCCAGAAGCTTGTCAAAACTTGAGGCCTCCTCAAGATGAAAGCCATCCATTTCAATTGATGCCAACTGAGGATCAGAGCGTTTATGATGTAAAGAGAAAAGCTTGGTTTTAGATGCATTAAAAGTAACCAGTCACTTCTTTCCCCTATCGTACCACGTGCTCAAGATCAGAGGAGAGAGAACCGGAGAGAACTTGGTCGTTTACTGTCTTAGATGTGCTACCATAAATGGTAGTGTCATCAGCATAAATGTCTACAAATGATGTAAGGATGTGATTTGGAAGATCATTAATGTAGATCAGAAAAAGACTTGGGCCCAGGATGGACCCCTGAGGGAGTCCAGCATTAATACTGTGAGCTTTTGATTTTTGTCTATCAACTACTACTTTTATGAACCTATCAGAGTTCTATTTTAGAAATTAAATTATGATTGAGATTTCACTTGTGTCGAGTTGGTTGCTGGACTGCAGTGTGATGATCACACTCAGAAAATATTTCCAAGTGCTACGAATATTACAAGGAAAACGAGACACAAATGATAAGCAAACGAACTTAATATTTGATTAATAATGTCTGAGCGCATCTCTTACAGTAAAAATAAACACTCTAGCTTTTAAATGCGTATATCCAGTTGATATTGCTTGAAATACTATATGACTTTTGTAAGTAGCATATCAACAATTTAAATATATTGAAACTGATGAAATTTTTTGAAAAGCTTAGAACTTTTTTATTATATTTGTTTGATTTTAGAATATATAGTGTATTTTGTTACGTAGTCTTGTTCTACGTCACAGTATAGATTGGTTACATATATATAGAAACTATTATGCAAAAGCTTGAAAAAATAAAATGTTTGCCAAAAATATAGTAAGCGTCAATGAACATTTATGGTTATCGATACAATCTCCAATTATGGCAGCTTTACTTACAGATATAATGTCTGATTATACTTGTGCAATTCCAGCGAAAGTAAGGGGTAGTTCGTTGTGATCTTCATCGATCAATTACTGTCTGACAGTGATATATGGTTCTGTGAAACCGGGTGAAAACTGTAGTATATTTCTAAAACAAACAACATTGAAGTGTTAACAATATACAAATATACACAGATCAGTTCATATTTCACGTTAAATGTTTATAGTATTGCATAGCATAGCTACACTATTTTGTGGGATTTATTTCTATCATGAAACTCATTTATCTTATTTTGTATTTTGTAACAATTGTCAAAAAGTACGGTTATATATACAAACGATTGAGTTAATGCACGCGCCTGTTTCTGCTCGTCTGAAAATTCACATAACTGTTGGGATTAACCTGTTACCTAAGGTGGAGTATGCCTTGCATTGTAAAACCATTGCTTTACAATAAATTTCTTATTCCTCGAATATGTTTTGAAAGGTTTTCAGTTGTCCTTAAAGATATACATTTATCAGTCGATTTGACCACTACTCTACACACTAAGCAAAAAAAAAAATTCAAAAGAAATTACATCAGATTTAGAGAACAGTAGGCTAGCTAGTGAGATAGATTTCTGGTTAGTCAGAGTATCATGAACACTGACGTGGAGTGATTCTCTCAAGTGGTCATTCAACACTTATGTATATATATATATATATATATATATATTCGCCCGTATTAATAGGTAGTAATTCATTTCGCTCACATAGCTATAGTTTGGTAGCTCTGAAGTAAAAACTTAGTAAATAAAGCAAAAAGGTGGCTTCGTGGCTAGGTTTAAATCTTATAACCGGCAGAAATTGTCATCTTTACCCTGATGATTGCGTAAGCAGGAAACACTAGCTTTTTAGATATAAAGAATAATTATTGTTTAATAATTATAATTATATATATATATATATATATATATATATATTAGTGTTATTATTATACTAAGACTGAATTCGTTTGTCACTGTAAATGAATTATTTATATTATTCAAAATTGATAATTTACAGAAAATTATCAGTAGCATCTCTAAAACGCAATGCAGCGTACAATGCTTTGTAGTCTAATTCAATGTGAAGAGGTATAAATCCTTTATACCGGTACACTACCGGGGGAGGGACCCCTTAACTCGAGCACACAATCGATCAATTTGTGTAAAATGTACGATTTTACCGATCTTGATGAAAATAAATGTATGGGACGATGGAACATGTACTAATCCTCATTCAGTTTTGGACGACATCGGATCTCCCTGTTAATATATATATATATATATATATATATATATATATATATATATATATATATATATACTAGCTGTACCCGGCCACGCGTTGCTGTAGCTTAGTTTGTTAAAATGGAACACATGTGAAAGTAGAGAAAAGTTTGATTCTTTTTTTCAAGAGAATGTAGAAATTATTTTTTTTAACAGATGTTAAGAAAATAAACAGAAAAATACTTCCATCATTAATTATGCAAAAAAATAAATAAAATGTTGATTTAGTGTTTCAATATGCTTATAAATTACGATAAAACTTGCTGAGTATGCAGTGTTTTACGGTTGTTGTAAAAATGGAACGGAAACTTAAATTTCGCTTCATTTTAATCTTTCTTAATTTTTTTATTGTGCCCCCCCAAACGAATATTATCAAAACAGTAACATTCAACAATTGTACTTTATGTATATAAAGCACAAAATGGGTGTTTGTATTACTGTACACATAGATTCGAAAAATTTGTCAAAAAACAAATATATAACAAATAAATGTTATCAAAGGCAAGATAAGTTACTTTTCTGCCAAACTGGATATATTTTTTGTGTTTTTATTTAATGTAACATATTTATTCAGCTCGAAAAACATACAGTGTTTACCGATGTATTCGAAAATTCAAGATGGCGTCTCACACCCTCTTTAACACCGTAAGTATGGAAAAAGGTGTTATAAATAAAAAACTATACAAAATACTATTAAAACCCCGCCGAATATATGTCAACCTATGTCACGGTAACATATATTGAGCGAGTTTTTAACAGTATTTTATCCGGTTTTTTATTTATAACATCTTTTCCCACACTTACCGTGTTAAAGAGAGAATCAGACGCCATCTTGAATGTTCCAATACATCGGTAAACACTGTATAGTTTTCGAGCTGAATAAACATGTTACATTGAATAAAAACACGAAAAATATATCCAGTTTGGTAGAAAAGTAACTTATCTTGCCTTTGATAACATTTATTTGTTATATATTTCTTTTTGGACAACTTTTTCGAATCTATGTGTACAGTAATACAAACCCCACAAAATATTTATTAAAAAATTTTTTTTAAGTTAATAACGAAAGGGAAATAATTCCATTTTTAAACGAAAAAGTCAGTTTACCTAACTTACTGTATTAATGCTATTTTTTTAAGCAAGAAAAAAAAGGTAAATATCCAGATACGCTACTACAGAACACCGACCACTCTAATTTGCTTTTATAGGTAATTGAGGTCGCTGACAACGAATCTGATAGTCAAACTAGGGGCAAATTTACCGTTTGCATGGTATTTACCCCTGAACTCACGAACTTCTTTCCACCATTTTGCAGCATCCGTTTATGCTACGCGCATGCACGCTGTAGCATAAACGACGGCTTCACCAAGCAAACTATGTTGGGGGGAGGGGATTTTTTTCCAGGACATAGAATTTTCTAATTTTCAAAAATACATTATAGCGCTTTTTGGGTTGAAAATTTAACATTAGCTGAAAAAGAAATAAAATAAGAAAAGGAAAGCACACCAAGTTGGAGCAGGGGGGTAATTTATCTGTTTTTTTTTACCTGGAACATCGAATTTTCAAATTTTCCGTAAGTAACGCACCGACATTTACCAATTAGAACACCATTTAACATTTTCCGAAGATTTTACTTTGTACATTGGGGGCGCGAGTGGGAGGGAGCGGATGTGATGTTGGCGCGCCCCCCCCAAACACATTAGAGTGGTCGGTGTTCTGTAGTAGCGTATCTGGATATTTACCAAAAAAAAAAATATTTAGGTTTGGCTATAAATTCCTAAACTCATTTCACCCTAAATAATTTAGGTGACTGAAATAGGAATCTAATTTAATCTTTAATTTCCTGAATAGTATGCGATAATTCATTTTTCTTCGAGTTATATCGAATACATTAATACGGACTTTAGCGGCTTTTTCGTAATGTTAATGTAAAAATTATTTTTTATTGTTACAAATTACGATGCTTTAAAAAAAGCAAAAATAAATTCTTGCGTTTTTTATTTACTACTGAAAACCATAACTTTAGTAAAGGTATTTTTGTTTAAACAAAATAGAACATTTTCACCAAGAGTTAAGTAAAAATAATTAGCTCATTATATTCTGCGATCATTATTTGAAAAATACTGCAATTTTCATTAAAATTCGTTAATTTCCTGATTTTTGGTGAATTTTTAAGTAAAGGGAGGAATCAAAATGTGTATACACTTTGAGCGTCGGCATTCATTTTGCGACTACGTGTGGTTAATTTAAATTAAAGTTCAATCACATGGTTACATTATCAATAAACCCATTGAAAATTTGCCGATATTGTAAACACATTCTGTTTACATTAAGCCTGTGGTGTTTTTTTAGTGATGCAATGTTGTCAACTGAGATTTAAAAAAAAAACCGGGAGATCAGGAGGAAGAAATGTCCAGAAAATCGCTAGCCAGTTTGGCCGAAAAGTAACTTATCTTGCCTTTGATAACATTTATTTGTTATATATTTGTTTTTTGACAACTTTTTCGAATCTATGTGTACAGTAATACAAACCCGTGTACAGTAATACAAACCCCTTCGGGGAGATTGGAATGCCCCCCCACCTAAAATGTACTTGGAAAAATCGATTTTATAGTGAGATTTAAGAATGGTTAGTCGAAAAAAAGGTGAAAAACAAAACAAATTATCAATAAATAATTGTTACCAAAGGCAATAAATGCTACTTTTTTTTACTTACATGAATGAGTTTATTTTATGTTTTAAAGTATTTTCAAGCAATCTAATGCGGGGGTCTGGGTGCCAAACACCTCCAGATTTTCTAGAATTTCCCGCTAGATTGTGAACGAAATCTCCAGATCTAGCAGGAAAACCGATAAATTGTAACACTGGTCAGGTGACAGGAAGCGGTAATAAATAATTGTCCCTAAATAAAAAATGGCCTCTCGGTACAAAGAAATCCAGCTATTTATCATAGAAAAATTAAGTATAATGTTATAATTAAAAAGAAATATATAAAAACACACATGGATATATAAACATATTATACCAAAACGTGGAAGCCATCCGTCCAGTGGTTTTGTAGACAATTAACTCCGAACGAACCTACTTTTACATTTATATATATATAGATATATATATATATATTAATGTTAATATATATATATATATATATATATATATATATATATATATATATATTAACAGATAGACTGAAACTGAACGAACGGATAGTAAATGAAAGAATTGAGACATGTGAACACGCAAAAGACGTGATCTTATTATTTCTGCATATTTGATTGTTTTGCTGTACGATTCATTACGTGGAATAATTACGCGAGCAAATATTACATTTATATAGGAACACGCAGCGAATGCAACAAAATGTTGATGCAATCTCAATTTACACGACATATCTGTAAGTCTACCTAATGAAACTAAATCACGCACGCGTGGAAATATTATTAAAATCCCATAGGTAAGGAAGAAATGCCCGTTAACATAATTTACTAAAAATAATTAGCAATCATGTTGACAAAATAAATTGAAGCGAAATTCGCAGATAAAGAGAGTAGTGATGAAGCATTCATTGTAGACTAAAGTAACAATGATTTTATACAACATTGTGTTCGTAAAATAATTATTTCATTTTGTGCAGGAATGAATGAAGTTTCATTCAAGCAAAATTATTTCATAATAAAATTACGTCCGGATTTTCAAAGATAAAAAATATTAAACAACAAATCAAACATTTTACTCATTAATACATTTTTAAACACGGCGTGGTTACATCGTGATCATGTAAAATTTTAAAGTGATTGGCAATCAATGTTTATTTTTTAAATAAAAGATTAAAAAAGCAATTCGATTAATATTGATCACATGTATAGCTAGACCAAAAAATACCGTTTTCGATTACACTAGTCGTATAAAAAAAGCAAGTTAACAACATATAAAGAAGCCAATATCATTAACCACGTTGTTCGCGCATGTGCAGTGTTCCATTCTTTTTGGATATACGTCAAGTGGTGGCGGCACTGGCTGCTGACATTTCATCTTTTGGGTGGAAGACCTTCGTTTAGAAGCGGATGGTGTTTTTATTCAGATTCGGCCGTATTCTTTTTTCTTGTATTTCATTTCATTCTATCTCTTTTTACGTTTTTCCCTCGCGCAGTAAGAATCACTGGCTTAGAGAAAGCGGTCACGGTCTGTTCTTGGCATGGGGACAAATGAATCTTATTTGTCCTGGCCATTGGCTGGAGTCATGCCAATGGCCTAGTGGCACTTCTTTAGTAACTGGACTCTCTTTTGAATTAGGCGAGAAGTCGATCTGGTGGAAGATAGAGTTGCCAAGATTGTCCACCGGGTTGACACATACACGCATATATGTGAGCACAACACACGCACACACTTGCAGTAAGCAAACAATGAATGAAAAAACATAATATATCCCATCAAAAATAGCGTACTGATCATGAAGCACAGAAAAAAAAACAGATGAATAGAGGGAAACATGCATTTGTGTACGAGTAAAAATAATCGCATACTAAAAGCAACGGTTAATTTAGGCGGCCGTTGAGAGAAAATGTATAATATAAATTTATAATAAGTCTTGTTCTTTTTCTCTCCCTGTCCCTATCGGTCTGGCTCTCTCTTTCTCTCTGAATATACATTAAGTAAGGAGTAGTGTGTGAAAACATATAAGCCAATAAAGCTACACAGAATTTTCTGCATTTCTTCATCGTGAGGGCTTGTCAGGCGATTTACTATATACCCATATGTATATAAAAGTATATGTATGTATGTATGTATGTATGTATGTATGTATGTATGTATGTATGTATGTATGTGGTGGTGAAGGTCTGAAGTGGACGTGTGTTAAAAACACACAGATGTCTTAGTGTCATACCGTGCTTCTCCCAGAAAAATCAACCCTACGTGCACGCCGTGACCACTGCTACGCAGACGGGGCTCTGTGAACGGCGAGTGTCCTGCGACGTATAACTCGACCTCCTCTTCCTTGTGGGCTAAAGTTCTTTTAACCAAAGGCTAGGGGTGAGATAACCCTGACAGAAACCTCCAGAGGAGCTTAGGCACTGTCAGCTGCGGCATACATGACCCACCGGCGTGTGGAGTGTGCTGTGGTACCCAGCAACCTAAGTCCCAGTCAAGATCAAATGGCATGGTGGGTAGAGAGGGATCCTGTAAGCCGTGGTGAAGGCAAACTCTCTAGGAGAAGGAAATACCTGATATAAAATCTGCGGCGAATGCTGCTTTTAATGATGATGACTTGCTCTTCTTTTTGGTTCAATGTGGCAGTTGTTTAGAGAGTAGGATTGTCTCAGTGAAAAGTCTTTCTTCACTATAAAAAGGCATTACTTGATATGTAATGGAATACACATTTTACCATCAGTGTGTATCTCGATAACAAAAAGGTTGGCTTTAGCCTAAAATGGCAAACAGACATTCAATGAGGACTGATGCAAGGATGGACGTCAATGGCAATAAGGGCTCTGGGACTTCCAGTGTCTCGTCTGGTCTGGTAGGTGTTCGGGGCACCACAGGTTGGACCCGATCATCAGTGAATGTGCAGGACTATAGAAAGTTCATAGAAGTGACCTTCTGACACGTGCTGTTAGGTGCGCTCATAGTTGCGTCATTCGAACCAGAGATATATTAAGTAATGGCAATACTATAGAACGAGTTGCTGCCATCATGTATGTATGTATGTATGTATGTATGTATGTATGTATGCATTATGTATGTATGAACAGTTCGAATACAAACTCGGATAAATGTCATATAAAAATATACGAAACTATTACTACAAAAATAATGGCATTTCGTTACCCGATTATTATCCGACATTATATTTCACATAATATTGTATAGCAATTCAGCTTCCCAAATTTCCCACGTTTAATCCTCGTAAGGATTCGTCAGATTATTGCATGTAATTGATGATGCTTCCTGTTTTTATATATTCCCGTGCTACTGAGTCTGCTAGTCAGCCAATCAAATGCTTAGTCATTTATACACTTTTTATTGTAACCAATGAGCGTGTGCGCACCCTTTTCTTTGTTTCTTTAGTGTGGATTTTTTAAAAACTTTTCTTTGTATTCGGAGACTGCCTTGTTTTAATTTGTTTTTTTTATTTACGATTTCTGTTATAATATATTATTTTTTATTAGTTTTGTCTATTTTGATAATATATGTTTGTTAATTATCATTGTAATTATTATTATTATTCTGTTATTGTTGTTCTTAGTAGTAGTAGTAGTAGTAGTAGTAGTAGTAGTAGTAGTAGTAGTAGTAGCAGCAGTTAATTTTATTCCGTTATCCTTTTGCAAATTTTATTATGTCCATGCAGTTCAGTAAATTTTGGGGATTCGTAAACGCTTAGGATAGCTATTTTCTCATTTAAACACAATCTTCACGAGTCGTCTACATTTCTACATGTAGTGGCTTGCCATCATATTTTTTACTCTGTTGGCTACAATACATGGATATATGAATAACTAAGAATCTGATTGACTACCAAACCCAGTATCACGAGGATATGTAAAAATTCGAAGCAACATGAATCCTATGCATTAATCTCATGAATCTTCACGAGGATGAAAGGCAAATCTTTCGTGTAGTTTAATTGCCATGTATAATTTCAAGCTTACTAATAGTTTTCCTTACGTATTGCGTACCATTGAAGTAAATACTGAAACTATTTACATGAAATTTTATGTAAATACATAAAATCACAGACACAGACAGACACACACACACACACACACATATATATATATAAAGATTTCTAAATTCTTGTATACTTATATTATTTCTATAATGACCTTGCTTCCTTTATTTCTCAACAATTACTGAACATTGCTATTTTGACGTAAAGGTATACTTCGAAATTTGGTCCTATACATACATTAGCCTCTTATGTGCGTAATTTTGCGTCTGAACACTTCTTTAGGTTCCATACAAAGTCGTGCATTTTGTGACAGCCAAGAAAACGGACAGCAGGGTGCGATATCCTAACACCTGTGGAGGAAATAAGCTATTTGAAAATAAGCACTTTCAACATCTGAAGACTCTTTCAATAATGGAGTACAACTTTGCTGGTTCGTCGGTGACATTTACGTCGAGTAAATACCAGTACAGCATTTTCAGAAGAGCATATTCGCTTGAAGTATCTGTAAAACAAAAAGCACACTGATGCAAAAGTGCGACGATAGGACGGGAAATGTAGCTTGATAAAGGTGTATGATAGTGGGTAGTTTTCTAGCATGCTAGTTAAAGTCTACTTTCTTTGCAAAACTATTTGCAATGCATTCTATGTATTAATTTGAATTAATGGTAACTATGAATATTAGCAATAGGAGCTTGATTGTTGACGCCAAAGCTAAGGTAACATCAGAGACTTATTGTATCATATATTTGTGTTTTTATACGAATTACGACAGTGCTCAGTTGGAATGGAATGTATTAGTAGGTTTTTAACAAATTTAGTGCGGAATTTTTAATTTTGATTTCAAATCATGGATTTTCAAATAGGATTTCCTTATAATACGTTTAATTTATAAATTATTCTAAAGGACGTATTTCGTGCTATCTAATTGTTTTAAATACAATCGTTTTAAAGCAATTATCTCTTCTTTTCAGAACATTGAATACGGGATTGAAAAAAAGTAAATTCGCAGGATTCTATGATTTCAATTCAAGCAAGGCCAAAAAGTTACTCAAACAACTCGCGATATTAACGAAGTGATTGACTCAGAAACCACTATTGAGGGCACAGCACAATAGTAGTCTAAGAAATCTTTTAGCTACAACGAAGGTTATCAAGATGATGAGCGTAATGGTTGGCCATCGGATGTTGACAACGATCAATAAAGAGCCTTAGTCGAAGCCAATCCACTCACAGCTGTTCTTAAACTGTCTTCTGGGTTAGAAGTTACGTATACGACGATTGCCAACAAATTGAAAGAGATTGGGAAGAAAAAAAAACTTGATAAACGAGCGCTTCACAAATCAAACGACAGCCAAATAAAACACTGTTCTGAAGTGTCATTTTCTCTTCTTTTTACGAACCTAAAATGACCTGTTTCTCGACCAGATTGTGATTTGTGATGAAAAGTGTTTTTTACAAGAAGTGGCGACGTTCAGCTCAGTGGTTCAATGTCATCGAAGCGCTACGACACTTTCTGAAACTCGAGTTACACTAGACGAAGGTCGTGCGAAGTGTGTGTTGGTCTGCAATCGGTCTTATATATTACAGTTTTTTAATGCATACGAAACCATTAGGACAGAGAAGTACTGTCAAAAATTGATGAAATGCACCAGACACTTTGACAACATCACCCAGCATTAGTCAACAGAAAACGCCAAATTCTCCTCCAGGACCGCACGTTGATAAACCGAGCGCGTAGAACTTGAACTAAGAAACTTTGCCTCATTCGCCACCATTCTCAGACCTGTTATTTACAGACTACCACTTTTTTAAGCATTTCAACAGGTTTCTGTGTGAGCAATGCTGCAAAAATCTAGGTGATATCAAAAAACGCCTTCAGAAATTCATTGCCAACAGAACGCTATATTTTTTACGTTACTATCATAAATACATTTGTTTTGCGTTGACAAAATGTGTAGATTTTGATAGGGCTTATTTTGATCAAGAAATTTATGCTTGAGCCGATATAATGTTCCTCTAATCTAAGTTAAAAATCGCATGAAGTTTCTTATCAATCTGACATTAGTATAGACTCTACTTATGATAACGAACTAAAACACTATCACTAGTTTCCCCCACTCTTTAGCTGTGCCTAAACCTAGGCGTATATTCCATGAGCAAAGCTTCTTTCTTAGAACTGCACGCCTATGGATTTTTTTTCCGGCTGACTACAATATGGTTGTCTTCAAGTCTAACGTAAACAAGTTTTTGATTAGCCGTTCCATATAAGTTAACAAATTTACCGATTCTCCATACCTAACGGTTACTATATTGTCCAATTTCTACTGTACACTCTTTAACCCTTATACACGAGTGGCCTCTTGGCCGTGGTAAGTGATGATGCCTATGTAAAAAAAAACAAAAAAAAACTATAACGAACATGTTTATGTATAGGTCAGAGACATAGGAAAATATATTGATAGTCATATAAAAGATTAACACACAACAACACACATGCACATATCATATACTGGCAAATATATTTACATATAATACATTTACGTATACACGATATATTGTAGGAGAATAATCAACTATTTATATGCTAAAATATTACGCTAATCGATTATACTAAGTAACAATAATTTCCCAGAAATAATTCAACTGTTTTTCATCATTTTAATGTTTATTATATTTGTTCCGGGAAATCAGACTCTCACAAATAATATTCCATTAACATAATTATAGTTTCCAATTATTGAACTTATTATCGCTCTTTAGATCACCGAATCCTTTGTATATACAAGGAAAATCCTGTTAATGCACTGCCACATTCCAGATCTAAGAAACCTTATTCGTTCATTCGTGCTGCTTGTTAAGTCTACAAAGATGTTTGCTACAAAAGGTTAATAAAAGCTATTAACAATATAGTTTTTAATAAAAATCTCAATAACGCATTAGTATTAAAGCATTGTTTTATCGACTTTCTTCCTTGCTGTTCAAGAACAGATGATGAATTCATGTAAATTGTTTACAAAATTTATCATAAATATATCCGTTACACAAAAATTAAAAGAAAAAAAATCAAATAACATTTTAGAATGTTAACCGTGGGTTTGCTTTAAAGTACAGTGTAGATTAAACGAGAATATATTACAAGCAACACAAAATGTATATTTAAAAAGAAGAACCAAAATATATATTTTATTACATTTTCACCCCAAACAAGGCAAATTGCCACTTTGGTGTAGGGGGCTACTATCAGGGGCAACAACTACTGGGATACTATGTAGGGATTTGGGCAGCAAGGTGTCGGTTCACGTTACACTTGAACTTCTGCACGTCAGTACTGTTGGGGAAGCAGGGACCTGGAATGGAATTCCAGAGTCTAGCGGTTCTGGGGAAGAAACTATTGGAGTAAAAAGATCGTTTACATCTAGGGAACTCTACAGTGTGGGGTGGGATCTAGTAGCCTGTCGGGTTTGTCGAGGGTGCTCGCGTCGTGGGGGCACAAGTGATTGCAGTTCGTCAGAGCATTCACCACTAAAATACTTGTAGAAAAGGCAGAGGGATGCAACATTTCGTCGATGGGACAGAGGCTGAAACTTAGATGCCAGTTCAGGGCCTATCAGGTTTGCGAATCTCTAGGCTGCCGTTAAACAATGTGAATATATAAACGTAAGCCCTAATAAAATATAAGGCTTTGCCTAAATGAGAAAAATATATTCTTTAATATGCGTAGTCCCGTAAAACCGTCTACTATGATTTCTTTACTTAGCGTAAAATCCTAGGAAAGTGCAATGTCCAGATATCAAGAAGATTCCGAATGCAGTTGACAGGGTTCTACAAAATTGACAAACTTTTTATACACAAGGGTAAATACTAAAACAAAATGCCAAGATGTGTTTTTGCTTGCACTTTTTGTCTCGATAATTAAGATGCAATTATCCGCATAAGTGCCAGTATATTACCTTCTCTACTTGATCGTGTATATTTTCCTATTATTTTGGGGTTAGTATTCGGCATTCAGTTCTTGTATTGTTTCTTTGTACACTTAGTCTACAATTATTGCTTTCTTGTGTCTCGTCGATCCTTGTTTTGGTGTGGTTGGTTTTAATCGCGTTATCTTGTGCGACTGTTATTAGGGATCAGCTTCCCCTGTTTATGTTTCTTTTTTGTGGACGTTTCAAGGAGTTTTCGTTAATCTAACATTTTCTAATCCTTATGCATCCTTTATGTAGCTGTTTCTCTTCTTATGTTTCTTGTCTCGTTTTATTCCTCATCTCATTTATTTACTGTTATATTTGTTTCCTCCGTGTCTCTTACTGTGATAATTATTCCTTCGGTGTTCTTCATTATATTATTTTCTATTTAGTGCGTGTGTGTGTGTGTGTGTGTGTGTGTGTGTGTGTATTATTTACAGTTTTCTATACAAACCAGCTATCTTCCGCCGTTTTTTTTCTTTTCACATAGTCAGTAATTATAATTCTCTGGGTGTAGTGCATTATGCATTGTCATGAGTTTTCAGATCTTCTAGTCGAGGAGTACTTCTTTAGTCCAACTATATAAACGGACCCAAGTACCGCACTACTGACTATCCATGTGTATATACATTTTTTTAGGTTGCTATGTTTTGTTTCGAGGAGATTACTTGTTGTTCTTAAATAATCTTTACAACTGTATCTTTCATTTTTGTTGCTTTGATGGTGTCTACTTTCAGAACTTACAAGTATTAGTAGTTATCATGTGCAGCTAGTGCTCTCCCCTCAATTTGATTGGCTTATACTATAATTTCCCTTGCTTCCAGTTTTGTCGTTCTCATGATCAGCAGTGCGCACTTGTTATTATTATTATGATTGTTCACATTATTTGTCTAGCTAATACTACTGCCGATTGATAGGCGAATAATAGCAAATGAACATAGGTAATCAGCATCTTGCTTCTCAATCTTCGAATACTTTCCCCTAGATTCTGTCAATTCCCAACAAGGCAGTGTTTTGAAGTACTCCAACATTGCAATTGATCCTAATTTTCTTTATGCCAGAAAGCTTCTACTGCAATAGTTTCTTCCTCGAAAGGCTAGACTTTGAAATTCGTTCCCTGCTGCCTGCTTTTGTGACAGCAATAAAATGCGAAAGTTCAAATGTAACATAAAACAACATCTTAATCTTTCGTAGGCATCGTCCAATTAGTAACCTCTTTACGTGGTATTATCCCTTGTTTGAGGGTGGGTGTGAGTAAAAATTAATAATAATTCAGGTGTAACTTTTTTCGGTTTTGTGATCAGTGAATCTAACTCACCCATACATGTATATATATATATATATATATATATATATATATATATATATATATATATATACTAGTAGAGAAAGCTCACAAATATTTCAAACTTCCAGTACCTTTATTGTCATCGAAATTGGTGAAATCGTTCATTTTTCAATCAACTCGATTGGTTGCCCACTGCAATGCACCAGAAGCAAACTTTATATGGCTCCCTGCAGTGACGTCGTCCAAAATGCTTTGTAATGTACATTGCACTGTAGAGTACCTATTGTTAATTTAATAAAGTTATTTCAGATAATGGTTGGAATAAAATTTCAGAAGCAATTGTAATGTATCACGACTCAATGGTTCTCTAAATAGAACCACTCATTTCCAACGCACCTTTGTCTTATTGTGCTGTAATCAAACTCCTGAAATGCATTTGTGGTGTTAGCATGTATTATTATCGTTAAATTTCATCAAAATCAGACTGTTCTTTTTTAAGTGGAATTTTTTTCTATTACGGATTTTCAATATTATCGGAAGCATTAACATACAAAACCTATCTAAGAACACTCTCATACCCCAAAAATTTAATTTTGTGATTTTTTAAAACTCGACCCAGCCGTTTCGGAGTTAATAGCGAATGAACTCACACACACAAAAATGCACGCAAAGACAAAGTGTATTTTAATATATGTAGAGATATTTGCTAACGACAGTACACATAGTATTAATTTGGTCGACTATTTGCCTTATATACTACTAATTAGGAATTTATGTATAGTTAAATTACCGAATAAACTATCTGTTATCATGTTTCAACGCTCATATTATATGAGATAATATCAATGCGCACGAAGATCCATATTGAATTATTTGTCGTCATTACAATCAAGTGTAAGTGTTTGCGTATTTGTCATTTGTGTTTTGTATCACAGTCATCGACACTAAGTTTTCAATCTGTCAATTCTGCCCCATTATTTTGATTGATTTTCATGTGATACCGACATAAACTAGCACAAATGGCGAATACAGATCAATCATGTCGCATATATAGATCAATCATTTTTTTTTCGAACACAAATAGTTTCCGCTCTACATAATGCGCAATTTCTATTATTTGTGTTTTTGAAACTAAACAACGCACGATTAGAATCGGGTGTAAAAATATTTGTCTCATTGGCGCAGATATGGTGACATTTGATTTATTTTCTCCATAAAACAATAAACATTTGTGAATGAGCCTGAAATAAATAAAATAATGCAATAAAACTATATCACACGCTCACGCACAAACATATATATATATATATATATATAGAGAGAGAGAGAGAGAGAGAGAGAGAGAGAGAGTGAGAGAGATGGATAGATAATATATATCTTCAAAAGAAGTTTTACAATACAGACAAAACATTGATGAACATATAACTTGGTTAGTTCCACTTTTTATTCTCTCTCTCTCTCTTTCTCTCTCTCTCTCTCTCTCTGTATATATTTATAAATGTGTGTGTACTTACCTGTTATGTAATACATATTGTTCGATAATTATCAATTATGTTTAAATAATTATTTAAACCCTTAATATAAGTAATTAACTTCGTCTATCAAAAGCTTATATACAACTTTTTTTTATCTTTGTAGATAGTGTTTATTATGGTGTCCGTCTTTATTGATATAAAACGGATCGATTTCTCTAGATATCGCGTAAAGGTCCTTATTTGCTTAACAGAATATTGACTTATCGAGTGCGGATGGTTATAACATCTGGGAGTGTCAAAAGAATTTTTATATTTATAACATTTATATACAAATTGATTATGTGTTTATGATTTCTACATGTCTTTTATTGAAAACAAAATATTGATTAAAAATGCCTTAGCTGCCCGTTGTTGATATCTTAATTATTGCAGACAGCAACCATAAAAATACAAGAACTTCTAAACATCTTCATTCTCTTTATCCACTTTCACCTATAAACTAAACATTATCACCACGTTTGTACACGACATAATTGACTTAAACTTTTGCATTAATCATTTACTGATAGAAAAGCATACTTCACTTTATTCTAGTATGTTAAACTGTAGAAGCGAATGAGCATACCACTATGAAATCACATATAAAAATCTAATATACCGAGCTTAATTGATCTCCTCAATACGGTAAATAGTCTGTAATGAAAAAGAAAACATAAAACAAATCTTAATTCATCAGCACTTCTAAAATTACCTGCTAGATAAACAATTCAAATTAACCTGAATAAAAATAATAATAACAAATTAGATAATTTCAACTATACAAATGTGTTTTACCGTAACAAGTTCATATATATATATATATATATATATATATTTATTTACCAGTGGTAAAAAAAAACGGACTAAAGTGCTCAATGTGTAGTCAGAGCAGTATATAGGAAATTTATAATAAGTAATAAATTTCCTATATATATATATATATATATATATATATATATATATATATATATATATATATAGTGTAATAATAAAATCAGATTAATTATTAATAAAAACAAAAACTAAAACTGCTGATCTTAATAAGAAACAATAACGCCTTACGGGCCAAAAGCTTAATAGAACGATCCAAAGTAATATATGTATTTCAATGTTTTTCGGAAAATGTACCATCGACTATAATTGTTATCAATTATACCCATTTGCCCTTTCTCGAAATCTTAAATAGTATCATTATGGCCCTATTTTTTGTTTTAAAAACATTTAGAGGAACACGATACGCAATGGAACTAATTAATAACACAAATAATTTAAATTAAAAGACTAAAAAGCATTGTGTAAAAAAAAAAAACATAACAGTTCGGAAAATAATAAAAAGTGCTCTGGATTATAACTAACTCTGAATTATCCTTAGGTGACGAAAGTAAGTTTAAATATTTTTCATGGTATGCAATATAAATATTACAAATCTGAAGTACTGAAATATTCGTACAAAAAGGAAAAGTGGAACTTATAAACACCAAGGGGCACAACATAAGACTATTAGACAGATATACGCGGTGGATCACCCGAAGGAGATTAACAACATATTCTATGCTATTGAACAAAGTTTGTGGAAATCAAAATATTTTCCCTGACAGATAGATATGTGTTAGCTTTGTTATGCACAGTTTGCTCCGCACGTAGGACTATGTAACTCTTTAATGCAACATTACGACTTGCAATGGTGTTATACTCTTTGACAGTTTATTATGTATGTTCGCTTATTTAGCATTTATGGGCGCCTAATTTTCCTTGATTCTTACGTCAACTGCAGAAAGCGATGAGGTAGAATTCTTGACTGACTTTATCATCCCGGTAAAATTTACCGACCATCAGTGTATGTTACTTTCTACGCTAACGATTGTAAAAGCATTGACACTAGTATCTATAGGTATAAAATAATTGATATTTATTGATACTCATGCACTTATTGATGAGTGGTGAAATAATAACGTTATTATTTAAAAAGCCATTCTAAACATTGGGAGGGGAGGGTGTTTTGTACCTTTTCTGTACTTTAACCTTAAAATTGAATAAAAAAACATATCATAAAACTTTAATTAAACTTGGAAATACGATTTAAAATATAGCGCGGATCAGTAAGTGCATTAGCACCTATTTATTTTATATGTTATTTTATCAGGTGAATACAAATATGCAGTAATATATATATATATATATATATATATATATATATATATATATATATATATATATATATATACGTGTGTGTGTGTGTGTGCTTATAACTATTTGTTTCTCCATGACAAAATCCGGATAATTTATTAACTTGTTTAATATTTTAGTGCTCTAAAAGAATCGTCTTTTACTAGTAATAAATTGTGTTATTTATTTAAAAAAAACAGTTTGGAAACACATTAGCGACATATTACAATCGTAGCCTTATTATGTTTACAATCAAAGGCGGACAATGCGTTCTATATGCTTTGATTTTGTAGATTCCGCTCCTAATACACAGTGAACGCGTATAGAACAATATAGTGTATGCTTATTATATATATATATGTATATATATATATATATATATATATATATATATATATACATATATATATATATATATGATATACTAACAGGAGGAACAGTTATTATAAGGGATTGAATGAGGATAAACAAATTTTCCACATTTACTATAGTTTTATTGTCATCGAAATCGGTGAAATCAAATTAGTCGTAATAGCTTAGTCTACAATACATTGTAGTCTACGTTGCACTGTATGGAGAAATTGGTGTATCAGAATTTTGGGGGAAATTTTAACACCCCTAACACAAAACTGCAAATAAAATATTTTTTAAAAAAACTCGTAATTTCTCTTTTAAAAGTGGATTGTTTTTTTTCCTTATGAAATATACTTCCAAAATAAACCATTAAAGTTGTTTAAAAAAATAATAGAAATATTATTTTTTTATTAAAAAAACAATGTTTACAAAGTGTCTGGGCACCTTCATGCAGTCATATGTTTTATGTAATAAAATCAATTGAATTTTACGAGTATTTTTTTTTGCAGTTTTTAAATTTAAAAATCTGTCAAAATTTCTTTATTGGTTAAATTTTTACGATATTTTCAGGGTCAATGTGAAATTTTATGCTTTTTCCAAACAGAATATAATATTTTAGACAAACTTTTTTTCATTCACCCTCCTCCCATTTTGAAATATCTATTAAATATTAAATAATTAATTTACGCACCAAAGTTTTATATATCACAAATTGAAGATAAAAATCAATAAATAAAATATTCTAATTTAGAACAATTTTTGGAAATTTACCTGTAAAGTCCAAAGATCCTTTTTAAAAAAAAAAAACACGTTAATTTTATTTTTCTTTAAAATTTGGTGTTTGCTCCTTTAATTAAAAAAGTAGGGTTTGAATTACAGTTTTCAAGTAGTTATAAACTTCGAAAGATAGTAAGTTGAAATATTAAAGTTCTTATCACGCATTTTTAATGGCCGCTTCTAGAGCATCTAACGGAAAACCAGCTATAGATTATATTAACTTAGTTTTATATAATAGTTGGAATTGAATTTTGAAAGGCGAATGTCAAGTATGATGATTCGACTACGCTCTAAGAAAATAAATTTATTTTTAACACGCCAGTAATACCAATGAACCTGTTGTTGATTTCTTATTGTACAGAAATAAGACTTCTCAAATACTCTTGTGATGTTAGGCTGTATGAAGCTGTAAATTTGGAGCAAAATCGGACGCTTGTTCCTTTAATAGTATGTTTTAGATTATAGATTTTCGATTCATCGGATACATTCTGATATAAAACTTAACTAAAAACACTCCGAGTCGTATAAAGTTTATTTGTGTAAAATTTGAAATCTTTCGGATCCGATAAGGAACGAACTTACACATACAGAGAAACACGCCTACAGACAAACTAAAACTCTTGTTATATATATGATAATATATATATATGCGTGTGTGTGTGTGTATAGAGAGAGATATAGATATACGCGCGCGTGTGTGTGTATAGAGAGAGATATAGATAAAGAGATATGGAGATAGATGTAGATCTTTGACATTTATTAAAATAAATATGTATTCACGTATTTGCAGAATAAAATTCATCTGAAAATCTATATTTGCGTGTATGTGTGTGGTTCGTTATGTGTATACGTGCGTTCATTTTCTTATGTGTTTTAATAATTTTTTTCACGATGCATTAATGCAATAAACACCACCAACAATATACGTAACAGACCAGCTTTCCCTCTCGACAGGATCGTCTATTCCGGTTTTCAACTTCCGATTCAAAAACTCGGCCTGTTAAAAAAAGAATAGTCATTTATTTTCATTAATACAAATATTATTTTTGTAAGTTAAAAACCCATAAATTTCACATTTTCTCAACGTCTATATTGTTTCACTCTAATATTATTTTACTAATTTCACTCGATGGTCAACTGTTATTCGTTTGTAAATTTCTCGGAGGAATCGGTTTACTTTCTTTCATGTAAACTTTGTATTTTGTTTAGCTATCTTTATAAATATAGAATCATCTTAGGTGTAATATTTGTTTTACATTTTTATATTACTAAACAACAACACGTTTGTAGGGTCGCACATTTGAGAACGGTTATTTTTTTATTGTCATTGCAATGTGTGTTCACTTCCTTTTTTTGATGAAATTATTTAAATACTATGGTAATTATTCATTTCTCCTTTAAACAAGTGTAATGAAAACTATACAATTGAGCAAATGAACGTGTTAATTAATCAACATCAAATAACGATACGTGAATCGTTTTCAAAAAAAATTTTAACAAAAAATGTTTTTACTCATGTAAAAATAATTGATCGCGTATTTTAACGTGTTTTTCTTACGGAAGTATGTAGGTTATCCTCGTCGGGTTACTAAAATTGATTTAGGCATGAATATACAACTTATAACACCAGGGTGTCCCAAAAGATGCCGATGGTTAAACAAAATTCATAACTTTCTTACTTTTTATATTTTTCTTTTATTTTTTCAGATCTTCTAGAGTAAACCTTCCCAGTGTTACAGGAAAAAGGGCTGCCTCTTTTCCTGTAAATAAGAAGAATATTAGATAAGTGGAAAATGAGATTAGGATAAGCCGAAACTCGAACCTTGTCAACAAGGCTCAGAAATAGTTTTAGAAATTGGAATGTTAGAATTTGGTTATTGTTAAATTTCATATAAAATAGTTTGATTTTTTTGTATTGTAAAAGAATTTGATTGTTCGTTCTTTTATGAAAACTGAATTAAAATATCAGCTAAAAAAATGAACAATAGAAATTTAAAATATATTGTAAGAAAATAGGTTAAGCTAAAAAATAGTTTAGTTGAGAATTCTTCTTGTCGAAAGTGTGTTTGGAACGTGTGCCTAGCCACGTGAGTTGGTCACGTTTTGGAACCACACATCTGATGGCATAGCAAAAAGGGAATTCTCAATATAGTAGCTAGTTTTTAGTCAGATCAAGGCAGTCGATCAGAGGAGGCAGAAATGTTGAGTCTGCTAGTCAGCCAGAGAGAGAGAGAGAGAGAGAGAGAGAGAGGAAGCGAGAGATAGAGTTGGACTCAGAGTCTTTTGGAAGCGAATAAGTAATTAATTTCCCCTCCCGTGTTAAAAGAATTTGTATAAATCTCCAGTCAGTATATATATGAATCCCAAGCATCTCAGAACAGAACTCTGTATGTATAAATGCCTTGTCTCCCTCATCGTTACCTTTGTATTACATGTATCTGATATATGATTCCCAATACGAAACACCGTGCTATAAACACAGGATCATGAGTTACACTACCGAGGAGCGGATATTTATCGTAGAGTCGTATTTTTGGTTGAATGAGTCAATATCAGAAACTCAAAGAGAATTTCTACGATACTTCAAAACAAGAAATTCCCCTACTCCCAATGTAATAAAAGCTATGGTGGCTTGATTCAATTAGCAAGAGTCTTTATGTAACCTCCGTAAATCTGGTAGATCCAGTACGGAAAGAAGTGATGACAATCGTCAGAGATTAGCAAAGAATGCGGCCTAGGATCCATCCACATCAGTAAGAAGATCAAGACAAATTGGGGTATCTCGATCATCTCTTCACAGAATGCTCCATGAAGAAGGCGACTTTCAATATAAAATTCAATTGGTGCAAGAGCTTCAGCCAATGAAATCGACAATGCCCTGAAGAAAGGACAAGAGTGTGAAAATGAAAATGGTGGAAATTTGAGTCACATCATTTTTCATAACTAAAATAATACCTTGTGAAAAACATCCCCTAGATTAAGTTGTGTAAGAAAAATTAGAATAAGAAGACTATAATATCTTACTATATCTCTGAAAATCAGGGAGAGGCTCATCTACCAACGCATGAAAATTGATAGGCATAACTTTAATATTAAGGAATTTAATCAAATTTAAAATCCATCAGCTTCTTTTGGGACAGCCTGTATAACCAAAGAGAAAAAGATAATTTCCTACTTAGATGACCATTTTTCTGTGTGTTTTAACTAATTCAAACTTAGAAGAAACTGTAGTTTAAGTCTTTCTGTTTAAAAATACTAATTAAACCCTAAATATACAACATATAACTATGAACAAAGGCAAGATTGAATTATTTTTCCGCATAAATTAATAAGCTTTCGTGTTTTAGTTATGTTAACGCGTTTTCCTTATAAATAAATATAGTGTAAAACTGTAGAGTTTAAGAGACATATATTATAATCAATATACAGAGTATAGCAATAACCAGAGCCAAGAATATATTATTTTCTGCTTCTAGGAATAGATTTTGTGTCTTTACTTATTTTAACGTGTTTATCTACAAAAAAAATAGTTTGACCCGTCAAGTTAAAAAGACTTATTTAAACATAATTATACAATGTATAACTCTAACCAAAAGCAAAAATAAATTAGTTTTTCATAGCGTCAACTATATTCATAAATATATTTGGTACTTGGACCGAGTACCCCTGCAGCTTCTTGAGTTTTCTTTGTAGTCTTTATTTAAAATATATTTTCTCTTCTAAAGGGGGTAGTAACAGTGGTTTTAGAATTACTCTAAGTGGCCTCTTTAATTTTAATAGTTTTTTTTCAGTCATGCTCTTCAGGCTTCCTGCGTTTTATTTTTTCACTCATCATTTAAAAAATGTGTTTTTAAAGTCAATAAAAGGCACTATTATCTCAAAATCACTTTTATGGGGGTACATATTTTCCTTTTACACTTCAGGGGCCAATGGGCCGACACGTAGCTAGTATATATACACCACAAATAATATCACACCTTATAAATCTATACGTATATAATGTATGCGTACTATATATTTAAAAGAGCGCATTTAAAGTAATATGTATGTATATGTGTACACACACACACATACAGCCACATATATATATAATAGTATAATATGTACACAGACACACACACACATGCACACACTTACACACACACACACACATATATATATATATATATATATATATATATATATATATATATATATATATATATGCGTGTGTGCGTTGTCTCTCATGTTAGTGTATATTGCCTAATTTTCCGTAATTGATTTTCAAGCGGCTGGCGGATTTTTCGTGACAGTCTGTTCAGTTGACCGTGAGTGTTCTCCTACGCCAGTACTTCGTCCCTGCAGATGTCTGTAGCCGATATTAATGTCCAAACAGGACTGAAGTTTTTGTTTTGCCAAAGAAAAATTATTGCATATGTTTCATTTTTGCCTGTTTTTTTGTGTTTTTTTTTTTTTTGTTTTTACTTGCGTCCAGTTTTTTTTTGTTTGTTTTAATCTGGTCAGGTGCTGATAGCGTAAAAGTGAAATCTACCCTGTCGGCAAAATTTGCGAATAAAACTCAGACGCATGTGCAACACATATAGTCCGTCAAGACGTTTTGATTAACAACGAAGGAAAACGTATGAAGATTTCCCAGACAGTCTATGCACGTATAGTTTTTAGGTGTACAGTCGTAGATTTTACACAAACACTTGCCTGTGCAGTCCCAGTGTTCACACACACGTAGATTATCGGCTTCTTTTTAAAGGTGTTGTCCAGTATTATATAAAACAACGTAGTCTTGTTGTAAATGAATATGAAATATACGCGCTAATATGTCATTGAATTCTTCACGGAGTTATCTGTCTATATATGAATTGTATGTTTGATGTATTCAACCTCGTTGATATATTATCAGTATATTAACACCATTCTATATTATACAAATTGTGCTATTTGTTATTTTTGTTGTTGTTGTTCACAACTCGGTAAATATTCCTTTTTTATTATTTCACAGCTTCCGATGTGCATATTAATTTATGGCATCAATTTATTTGTTTTAATTAAATCCTGATGTATTAGGTACATATTTCTTGGGGATATAATGTAAACTATGGGTAGACTCGGCTAATGTATACTAATAACATACTCTATGCATGGCTAATGATGGTTTCCTCGCCAGGCATATGCATTACTAGCATAACAGTTCTATCAGGAATTACGACAATATATAATTATATCGATATGCTATCTAAAATATCGACACACTTGTTGATGACACTACTGATTTATTAATATGCTAGATAAGCCAAAGTTTGTGCGTCAAATCTAAGATGTAGACTTCATAATAACCTTAGTCTATATTTGTTTATAACGGCAGTTTACTATTAAACAAAATATCCCACTTACACAAAACGTATATAGAAAGAATTACAGTTTGTATATATTACTATATTGTGTGTTTACGCTTTGCATAATATACCCCCATTTCGCTAACCTATCGTGTCAATGACGAGTGACGTTTACGAAACAAAACATCCATCAACAAATATCATATAACAAAAACACATTATATAAAAGTAGCAAACTGTGCGATATGGGTTGTATGAATAAGAAAATGACATCCTTCCACGAACTTCAAAGTCGACTTTGGACTTTGTGTAGAGTAGAAAAGGGATTATCTGAGCAGCATCTTTATTGATGTCGCAACAGTATCACATCTTAAGACGGGTTGTATTATTATGCAAGTAAGAGATTGCGAGAAGGATGAGATAATTTATGGGACAGTAGGATGACCAACTTATTCTCCCAAACATCTTTGCAATAGACTTATATTTCCAGTCTTGAAGGAAAGCAAGTAATAGCGGTGTATCAAATCAATAGGGTTTTCGATTGGTGAACGTAATTACTTAAAAATATACACTTTTTCGGTAGACAACGAAACAGATAATGATTCATTTCAGACCGAAGAAGAGAGAAGGATCAGTCGAAAATGATGTGCTTTTGGAAGAAACATTTTCGTTTTTTTTCCGAAAGACTTTTTGTACACCTACATGTATACAGAAAAGATATACGAGTCGTAAACATCTATATATTTTTCGTATTGATTTTTATCCATACATATTTATATAAAGTATATATATATATATATATATATATATATATATATATATATATATAAAGTGTAAATATATATATACTTTATATATATACATATATATATATAATATAAAGTTTAAAGTATATATATACTTTATATATATAAAGTATATATATAAAAAGTTTAATATATATATATGTATATATATATATATATATATATATATATATATATATAATGTATTACCACGTTTTATTGGATGGCAATCCAATGCAAAGCCGGTATTTCTATAAAAAAAAAGCTCAACAACAAATGCAGCTGTATTATTGAATATTTGTCTTAATTTATGCTAACATTATTCTTACATGATTAAGCTGTGATTTAGTTCGAATCTAGCGTCATGTTGACACAGCGGTTCTCATTAGCTTTTTGAATTTAAGTGTTGTTGTGTATAGTCAGTACTAAAATGCGTAACGATTTAGAAATACCATGTAATGCATATTTTACCCCGTTCCTTTCGACGTTGTTTCGATCTAGTCACCCTGGCCTTTTTCTAATCATTATAATCTGGCACTATCGCTTCAGCTGAGGAATAGTTGGAGATTACGAAGTCTTTGCCTTACTATTGCAGGTTTTATGTGCTATTGTTTTATGGGGAGTTTATTGTCTTTCCACACCAAATATATTTAATGACATATATGGAAACAACTGCGTTTTTTTTTAAGATGAGTAAAGTCAATATAACATGATGTTCAACTTTGGATTTCCAATCCTACAGTTATTTTAATTAAAAGTCATTTGGTTAGTTTGATTTTAGACAATATCTAAAATTGAAGTATTAAACAGCAGGATGTATTTAATAAATTAGAATTCATAGAATCTTGCTTAATAAAGGTGGAATTTATATGAACAAAATGTAATGTCAATCTGAAAGAAATGAATTTTAAAATAGAAAGCTTAAGCCATATAATGCTTGGATTTGTTTCTCTAAAATACAAAAAAGTGAAATTTGAGTAAAATTTTTGCTTATTGTTACACTTACACATGGATCAGAGATATTTTAATTTTATGCGTGTTGTTTAATCCTATTTACAATTTGCATGTAACAGGATTTAATTAAACACAATAAATATTTATAATCCTCTTTTTTTACATAGGCATCACCACTTATCAAGGTCCGGAGACCACTCGAGGATAAGGTTTAAGAGTGTATAGTAGTAAATTGAACAATATAGTAATTGTTAGTAATAGAGATTAGATAATTTTTTTTAACTAATTGGAACAGCTCATCAAGAACTTGTTTACGTTGGACTTGAAAACAACCAGATTGTAGTCAGCTCAAAAGCAGGAGAACGGAAGACAGTTCCACAGGCGTGCAGTTCTAAGAAACAAGCTTTTTTCATGGAATCTACGTTTAGGTTTAGGAACAGATAAAGAGTGGGGGGGAATTATTGATAGTGTTTTCAGCTAGACGGCTGTTTCTTCTGGAAGTTTGGCGAGAGGGGACCATAGATTGAAGCTCAGTCGAGCACTTTCCATGAAAATAACGATACAGCAGAGACAAACTCGCAACATCTCTTCTGTGAGATAGAGGTTGCTGAGAAGAGAAAAGGACATCTCCTATGAGGATATGAAGTCTATTTTGAACTCTATCAAGGCAGAACAAGTCCTTTCTAGCAGCTCCTTCCCAAATGTGGCAACAGTACTCCACCTTTGGACGTACCTGGCTCTTATAGAGATAGAGAATTGCATCAGCAGTAAGGTATCTACAGGATCGATAGAAGGATCCTACCATTTTTCCAGCGGCCTTGGCAACAGATTTAATGTGCGTTTTCCATTTCAGATCAGGAGTAAAGGTCCAACCCAGAAGCTTATCAAAACACGAAGCCTCCCCAAGACGAGAGACATTCATTTCAATTGATACCAGATGCGGTTCAGAGCATTGATTATGTAAAGACAGAAGTTTGGTTTTAGATGCATTAAAAGTAACCAGCCACTCCTTTCCCCATTGTACCACGTGCTCAAGATCAGAGGAGGGAGTATCGGAGAGATCTTGGTCGTTTACGATCTTAGATGTGCTACCATATATAGTAGTGTCATAAGTATAAATGTCTACAAATGATGTAAGGATGTGATTTGGAAGATCATTAATGTAAATCAGGAAGAGAGTTGGTTCCCGGATGAAACCCTAAGGGATTCCAGCATTAATACTGTGAGCTTCTGATTTCTGCCCATCAACTACTACTCTTATGAACCTATCAGAGAGAAATGATTTAATAATTGAGAAGACATTTCCAGCGATACCATAGCTGGAGATCTTGTGATGGAAACCTTTATTCCATACCTTATCAAAGGCCTTTGATATGTCAAGAGCAATTGCCCTAGAAAGGTTACCTCTTAGGGGGCTTTCTTAATTCATAATATATTATGATATAATCACTAGTTTAAAAGCTCCTCTAATACAGAACCGTATTGATGAATGTTCGATGGGTGACTGTTACAGCCTTAGCACTATTGTATCAGAATTTTATCAACATTTCATACTGTACAAAAATGTTTGCTGCCTCGCATTTGATTTAGCATATATATTAACCGTCAGTATATGAGCTTAGAAATTCCAATATCAATTAGACTGCGACTGAAATATACCTTGGGGTGTACTGTTGCTAGTTCTCACACAAACCACTGTTTCAATTGCTTTCAGAAAATGGATATTCTGAAGCTAAAGTCGCCATTTAAACTGTCTACAAATCCAAACAACTAGAAAATCCGCGTTAGATTCATAGTTGTAGTATAATAGCCTTATTATCATGATATTTTACGAATAATATACGAGGTCCTAAAATGATGCAATAACTCTCTTCGAACATATGTCAATAGATCAACGTTAGTTCTAATCAGCATCTGATAAAACTAAATTTACTGCACAAATAATGGCAAAGAAGTCTACTCGTTGCAACTAGTGTCGCTTGCCACTTGTATCTCTGCCTGGACAAATATATTTTTAATATATATTTTTAATATATATTTTTAAAATATATGTTTTATTTTTATTTACTTTTTATTTGTTTATTTATTTTTCATTATTTTTTATATCTTTTATACTCCATATATTGATCTTCATATTAACTGCTGGGTTATATCCAACCCCGCTCGTCTATTTAACCGCTTGCATCTTTCTTTCCTTTTTTCCGTTTCTCCTTATTAACGATTCCTTCACCGCTTCCCTTTCCATTCTCTATCTCCCCTTCTTTTTCTTATTTTCTGGTTTTTGTAATTTAATCCTCTTCCATTTCTACTTTTGTTATCTTTTACTGTATTTATGATTTTTCAGTTGGTGCTGCTGATTTAAATTCGTATTTTTGTATTTCTTCTTCCTTATGATAAATATGATATGTATATATATATATATATATATATATATATATATACATATATATACATATATATATATATTAGACCTCTTCAAAATTGACATAATATCCCAAATTTTGCAGCGTTTTTGAAAAACGTCCCCAATAAAATTACATGACTCTTGAGGCAGGCATAGCCAAGGTCCAAGATCACAATAACTGGTATATTTAGCTAATTTAGACCTTGGAAAATGGGATGAATATCAGTTTCCATATGTTTGAAGAAAAAGGTCAATTTTGAAGAGGTCTAATATATATATATATATATATACACATATATATATATATATATATATATATATATATATATATATATATATATATATATATATATATGAGGTATGGCATAAGGGTCTACTTCACAAGATTTCCAGCTATGGTATAACTGAAAATGTTTTCTCAATCATTAAATCATTTCTCTCCGATAGGTTCATAAGAGTAGTGGTAGATCGACAAAAATCGGAGGCCTGCAATATAAATGATGGAGTCCCTCTGGGGTCAATCCTGGGCCCAACTCTCTTCCTGATCTACATCAATGACCTCCCTAAACACATACTTAAATCATTCGTTGACATCTATGATGATGACACGATCATCTACGGTAACACATCAAAGGCTGTAAATGATGAAGTTCTCTCTGATTCTCTCTCCTCTGATTTCGAGCGCGTACTTCAGTGGCACAAGATGTGGCTGGTTACCTTCAATACATCTAAAACCAAACACCTATCCTTACATCATCAACGCTCTGATCCCCATCTGGCATCAATTGTGATGGATGGCTCTCGTCTGGGTGAGGCCCCGTGTTTTGACAAGCTTCTGGGTTTGACCTTTACTCCTGATCTGAAATGGAACACGTAAATCAAGTCTGTTGCCAAGGTCGCTGGAAAGATGGTGGGATCCTTCTACCGCTCCAGAAGATATCACACTACTGATGCAATTCTCTATCTATATAAAAGCCAAGTACGTCCAAGGATGGAATACTGTTGCTATATCTGAGCAGTAGCTGCTAAAAACAGCTTATCCTGCCTTGACAGAGTACAAAATAGACTTCGTGGCTTAGTGGGGGATGCCCTTTTCTCCACCCTGCAACGTCTCTCCCACAGAAGAGACGTTGCGAGCCTATCTTTGTTTTATCGTTATTTCCATGGCAGGTGGTCGTCTGAACTCCAATCTCTGGTCCCCCCTCGCCAATTTTTAACGAAGAACACCCGTCTAGCTAAATCCACTGTGAAAAATTTCCCCCACTCTATATCTGTGCCTAAATCAAAACGCGGATTCCATGAACAAAGCTTCTTTCTTAGAACTGCATGCCTGTGGAACTCTGTTCCGTCTGCCTGCTTCCCTCCGGACTACAACTTGGATGTCTTCAAGTCCAATGTTAACAAACTCCTAATGAACCGCCCCCTTAAGTAGACATTTCATCAAATATCCACACTAACGTAATGTAGTGCAATAACCCTTATCCCTGAGTGGCTTCCGGGCCTTGATAAGTGGTGATCACTGTGTAAATATATATATATATATATATATATATATATATATATAAATTCTGATGAAACTATCGGATCGTTAATTCCATCCCGGTAGTGGAAACACATGTTACTTAGCATATAAATACGGTTATAATAATAATAATAATAATAATAATATATATATATATATATATATATATATATATATATATATATATACTTACGTTTCTGAATGTTTGTGTTGACGCATCCTATAAATAGTAAAGTAGTAATATCCAATGTTACTGACCGGGTGGAAATAATTGTGTATTCCAAGGTTCATACAAATTTATTTATTAGTTTAAGATATTATATTGTAGATCGCAACGCAAAATATATCTTAAATTATAAAAACGTGATGAGAACAAGCAGTAAATAATTGTAAACATCAAATATGTTTATATTAAATATACAATAATATTGTTTTAATTGATAAACTTTAATAGATTTACCCCTTTTTATATACAATTTACTCTGGTTAGAATCAGACTATATACTATTTCATTTATTTACACACACACACACACACACACACACACACATATATATATATATATATATATATATATATATATATATATATATATATATATATATATGTGTATATATACATATATATATATATATATAGTGGAAGGTGAGAATTATGTAAGTATTTTCTATATAAACTTAAATGATTAAACAAATCCACGCAAAGATATATAGTAACCTATATACATACGTAGTAAACACAATTCATACTGTATTGGAAACGAAGATGTGAATATTTTTATTAATTCAACGATGAAAATTAAACAGAGTTAAAAGTTAATTTTGGAAGTTTGAATTTTTTGATATTTTTCATTTTAGAAAAAATAACGAGAATTCTCCGATTACAGGAGGATTCCTGGTTAACAAGCATAAGCTACGAGGTGCGTTCCATATGTTTCCAGACATTTTCATATGGGCACTTTATTAGCAGTACGTACATAAAACTCTAGTCCCCTTCGAAGCAATCTAGTCCGCGTGTAATGCACCTATTGTACCGTTTAAAGAACTTTTGGAAGATTCCATAGAAGTTCTCTTGTATTAGCGTATCAATGACTATATTCACAGCCACTCTAATCTTCTCAATATTCTCAGAAATGTAGCCTCTAAGGTTTTCCTTCAGTTTAAAGAATAACCAAACGTCACAGAGAGCATGATATGGACTATAGGGAGTGCGGGGATCTTGGAGGAATTGTTTTGATGATCATGACAACATCTTTCTTCCTGAGCGCCCTTGGAACAGACTTTCGCATCATCAGTTCCTCGCGAATAATCGTTTTACACTTCCCACACTGACATCAAACGGTGCACTTTATATCTCAAGAGACACACAGCGGCCCTTATCCATCATATTCTTTATTTGGCCAGTCAACTCTGGAGTTCTAACTTCTTTACTCATCCCACCTTTTTCAGCATCTCTCACATACTCATTACCTTCCTTGAATCTTTTATGGCACACAAAAGCTGATGCACTATTCACGCAAGAGTATACAAAAATTATATGTAGCATTCCATACGTTTTTCAGCATTTTTCCAAGTTTAAAATAGACTTTTATTGCATATCTTTCTTCTAACCTATTTTCACGCCCAGATTGACTTTTTGAAGTTCATCAACTGCCACAATTAGATTTTAGTAGGGTGTATTCCAATTTCTGATGTAGCTGTTTATGTTAACCTGAAATCATAAATACTGATCAGTTATCTCATAAGATGTATAAAAATGACATATTATATTTTCAAAAAGTTACAACAATTTTAAATGCCTGTACAAACATGTATGGAATCTTATTGATAGCACCTCGAGAATGCATACATGATTGAACATTTATAAACAAAGGCCTCATCTACGTTTATAAAGTTAGGGATATCTATAAGATTATAAATCTCAACAAAGTATATATATTTTACAAATCAATACTACTTTTAAACATAGCTTTTAGGTGTAATGGGTCGATATATGAGCTATGTTTAGTCTAATATAGTTTTATGCAAAATGCAAGCTTTTCGTCAAAATGCAAGTGACTGTGATTTTTATTAATATATTTTAAATATTTATTTCAATTTCTTTGTAACATTTTAAAGGGTGTGGGGGTGAAATATGAACTTGACATCAGGCTTTCTGAATGTAATATTCCATTTAAAACGCTTTCAAAATGCTTTGCATCAAAATGCCAAATATTTTAGAATCTGCATCATGAAATTCATATTGATCCAAATTACAATAATTCTGCTATACATAAAGTTTATTTTCATTCTTTGTTTGAAATTTTGTAAAATAAAATAAGATTAATTTTTATCGCTCAAGCATTGAATTTTTGCAGATTATGTTTCTATATAAATGCTTCATATGATTAAAAAACTAACTTTCTCAATTTTGATAATGAGGATTAATTATTGGTATTAATTGAAGGTGACATTTCTTCTTCTTCACGTATATCTTCGCGAACTCGGCAATGTTGGGTTTCTTTCTCTGACTCGGCAATCTTCACGGAATTTGAACTTATTTACTATATTTACTTCACAGAGGTGGCAAACTCTCGTTATATCAGCCATATCAGAATAGAGACCACACGTAATTAGGAATTGTATTTTTTCATCGAGCACATTCAGCATTCCGTTCGAAATTCAGATTCCCGAGTTCGACATAAATATTTACGACTTCGAGAAAATACATCTGAACACCGTCAGAGATACTATCGATCGATAATTTGTGAAAATCACACAGTAGTCCGAAAAATCTAAATAATACGAAAATTATTCCTATATACGATTATGTCATACAACACCGCATCCATATATTTTTTCGTATAGCAGATGATTTAATTTTGTACATAGCGTATCAATTATCAGATATAAGTTTCATGTTTAAGTTCATGTCGGTTATCACATAGTCAAAGTCCATAGCTGATTAATTATTGATTTAACCGTTTTCTCCTCAACAGAGTAGAACATCTAGAATGCTCACGATACCATGTCCCATATGTACAAGATGTCTAGAATAGATATAGTTGTTCTGTATCTTATGGACACTTGTGGATTTATTTAATACGAAATCAAAATAGGCAATGATTATATATACTTTGTACTTACATTTAGATTTCTATACGATGATAAATGTGAGTGCGTAAATATATAAAAACATAAGAAAAATTCAACACGAACCGAGTGAAAAAGATTGAGTTTTCATGGTTTTACTTATAATGTATTAACGCAGTTGTTTGTTAATTATTTAACTTGCGAATGCCATAGAAGGATAGATAGACCATTCAAATATAGGTTAACCAAGTCTTAGTAATAACAAAATAATAATTTGGTTTTACGTAGTATCTTTTTTTTGGGGGGGGGGGTTATATAATGCCACATCACAACGGTTCTGTATAATTCTCTAATTTGCAGGTAATAAGGCTTTCCCATGTAAGAAATGTATCCTTTAATTGAAATTAATTTACGAATAGCTCGTACCTAAAACATTAAAACTTCTCATGACACCAGATACAATAGCAATAATATTGCATGAATTAACTCGGGTATGCTATGCTTATTCAAGGATGGTTTGCATGGCACCAGATCCAATAGCAATTATGTTTAACAATGGTTGAATTAACCTGAATATGCTATGCATATATAAGCTCTATACTAAGTTTTGATTTTCAATAAGATTAATGCATGAAATACTACAACATATTGAAATAGATTTGTATTTATAACAGCTAATTTCAAGTTTATAGAACAAAACAAATCATCATTGAAACAAATTATAGACAAAAATATGTGTTTTTTACGGAATGTTTTCCATTGCCTTAGACTTTTTTCTTACGCGACATTTACGAATTACAAATTTAATTAATAACGCAAAAAGGATTCGGAGTTTATTAATATTTACACCCCATTTTTTCTTATCCAAATCTAGTATAAATATAGACATTAGTCATAAATTTCAAATACTACAATATAACCCAGTGTATTTATATTTAGTGGAGCTGCTCTTACGCTCCGACACGTGTTTATTATCCTTAACACAGTTTGCATAATATCACCAGGCTCGAGTAAAAGTTTTATAATATTATAAAGTTATAATTCTTGAATGTTTAACAGAAAAATGTTTCATATATGCACATGTTTTCCTAGTTTACCTGGAGAAACTCCTAATTTCATTGTTTCTCTTTTGTATGATATTTTCCATAAAATCGCCATCTACACCAACACAAGTTCCTCCTCTGTGTGCCTTACGTATACCCAATTGCTACTGAACAGAGTTTCTCTTAGACTGATTCCTTGTCTCTGAAACTTATTACTATATGATGTCCCCTTGCATACTAAAACCTGACCGACTTAAACTCTATACAAAATGTTTTGTCATAAACTGTTCTGCAAAGTATTCAAATGTTTGCTTTTTATTCATCGTTTACTATTTCTTCATCATTGAACTGTTTATCCATCGAGTCTATTAAATCTTATAATTTATGGCGTTTAACGTTCATAAATAGTGACTCAAAATTATTAAACTGCAGCAGGATTCAAAAGCACAGTTTATTATTTTCCTGTACCACGGAAAAGCTCGTTGTTTCGTATCCATAAATAGGTTGATTTCAATCATGTTAGCATTTAGATGTGGCAAATTCTTTCTATAAATATAATTGCGAAACAATTCTCATACGTTCCCTATTATAAACTGCAAGCAAAATTCGTTCTAATAAATTTGTAATTTCTATTTTATAGTCAATTTCTAAATTTTTTATTAAATTCCTTATATGTTCTATGTTATAAAATGTTGCCTTAAAACAACTCGCTGGTTGCCTGACATTTGAGAAAGGATGGCACAATATTGAACGCTTAATAATATAAAATAATGCAAACAATGCAAGCAGTCTGTGTAAACAAGTCCCAGGAAATACAAGCCAACCTATTTGGCTGACAGTTACAAAATAACACTCAGTTATACTAAATAAAATATAAGACAACTTAGGACAAGTAATGGCGTAAAACAATTGTGCAGTGAGCGCAAAATATTGGAGCGAATATATGGCTTGTTATACCAATACACCTGTTGAAATTCTGTTCAATACATTATCATTCTTAGAGTTCTTTAATTTCATAAACACGATTTACTAACATGAAATTACCAAATTCTAGAAACGATAAATAAAAGTAAATACTGAATTAATCAATTTAATCGCACAAAATGTATTGCAATTTTAAACAACTTCTTTTAAAGCATTGATTTTTTTTTTATCTGGGAAATTGTTTTTATATTGTAGGTTTCAACTGATGCATCCCTACAAATATGTCTGAGCTGAAAATAATTATATTTAAAGTAAGCCACGTGTTATTCCATACTGTGTATTATGTTGGGATTCCTTTTTAAGATAACATCTTTAACTTAAGATACTGCGCTGACAGCTTAGAAATATATTTAAATTTGAGTATTGTCAGCCAAGTAATAAATAAAAGATTATATTTTATAAGCTATATTGTACACAGTTCTTTCTTGAAGACAATCTATATGTTTGTAAAACGAAATTGTTTTTGTGTGTGTGTGTTTGTGTGTGCACATTTTCCCAACAAATAACTTTGTCACTTTTTAATTCACAGACTCAAGATTTCACATGAGGGGTATTTAGATTTGGGAAAATCTTTTTAATCGGTTTTCGGCCAAGAATTTGGCAGTCAAGGACTAAAAGTTAAACGATTTAACTTTTGACAACTCTACGAAACTCTTCCGCCAATTTTGGGTCTAAACACTTGAAATTTTAGATGTTCATTTCTTGGACATGGATCGAACTTTTTAATTTGATTTGAGCCCAAAATAATAAATGTTAAAGGATAAAAATCAGAGTCAAATTAAAAAAAAAATTGGACCTCTGCGGTCTCTACGGAATTACTCGGCCAATATTTGGTCTAAAGATTTGAAATTTTATATAAAGTATATTTATACATAAGGCAAGCTTTTTAGTCGGCTTGTGACTGAAAATTTTCTGCCAAGGGGTCAAAGTTCAAAAGATTTGTCGTTGGCAGTCTCTCGCAAACTATTCACCAAATTTTGAGTCTAAACATTTGAAATTTTACATAAAGTGTATTGAGACATGCAGCAAGCTTTTTAATCAGTTTTGGTGCGAACATTTGGTGGCCAAGAGGTTAAAGTTAAAAGAGGGTACTAACGCAGATTCTATCAACCTCTTCGGCTAAAGTTTGGTCTAAATACTTGAAATTTTAAATATGGGTTACCTGGACATGAGCCAAACTTTGTAATATATATATACATACGCATATAAAGTTATGTTAAGTGCCCGAGCAAAGTTGGGCTTCCTGCTGGTGTAATATATTGTTAATAAAACGAAATAGAGATAATATTTACTTATACAGTAAAAAGATGAAAATATTCAGAGAATTTTCGAGTTTTTCCTTAGCAAGAGTTCAGTAGTAAGATTATCTTTCTATTGTCAGAAAGTAATTGATTATCTAATATTGGTAAGATATAACTTATAATTTGTCTTATGTTTCTAAATTTCTCAGATGAGGATTGATTACTTACATTTTTAGACTACTGTTCTTATATTGAGTGTTTTTCAACAATGTGTCAGTTGATGTCACTTTTTTTTATTCTTGCGCAATAACTAAGAGTGTAGTGGGTAAAGTACTTGGAAAAGATCAGTTGTAGATTTCACTTTTCTGAAGGTAGAAAGTTTCAATCCTCAGAGCTCGCAAAACACAAATTACATTTGCGAATTACTTAGAACTTCTACTCAGTTATGGTTGAGGGAACAAGAGCATGGGACCTCGGTGGATTAAAAAAAAATTCCATGCATATTGCCAATTTCTACAAGACACACCTGAAAACGTTCGGTGGTTACATCGACCGAAATGTGAAAAAAATCATTAGTCTGAAATATTTAAATAAAACATACAATTTATTTCTTATATAAAATTATACCATAAAGAAATCAGATTTGTTAGATTTATATTTTCTAGATTGTTTACGAGATAAGCATCTCTTAATGGAAAGATTCTGAACACTGCACCGAAGGTATTGCATCACTGCAGACATACTTTGAGGTTTCGAAATATGTAGTATCGGACGAATGTAAACTGTGTTTACTATGTTTTATATCCATTTCAGATATTAAACAAACGAACGATGTTTAATGCAGCAGATAAAATTTTATTTATAAATAATATCCAAACAAAACTATCCTGATGCATCATAAGTTCACATAAACTACTAATACTGCACGGTTTGACGTCTTCTTTTCTCGACTGCTGCTGTTGGATGCCTTCTTCCCGTTTAACCTTTTACACAGACCTTAGTTTAGCACTTACATGTACTTTGGAAAATTGTTCTCCTCTTTTACAGATAGGGCATTGCGAGTCTTCGTCTTTTTCCTAAAATACTATTATTGCATGTGTTCTTCAGGCGTATCTTATTCCCTAATTCATTTGTCTTAGCTAGTTGGCGTCGTGTGTCTACTAGTCACAGGCAATTTACTATTTTGATACGTCATTTATATCATCTTTCTATTCCAGTAGCTTCTTTCTAAGAACTGCAAACTTGTGGAATTTTCATCTTGCTCGTCATTTTCTTCATACAAATGTTATATAGTGTTCTCATCAGAGTTCTCACTAGGGTTATCATTGAGGGGCACTTTTTACGTTTGGGTGTATACACTATATAACATCAAAGATTCCGTGTGATTGTCTCTAATATAAATGGTTGTGTGTTTGATTATCATAAAGGGAATCGTGTGTGTGACATGTCATTTCTGAACCTACCTCTGTTTCTTCTCGCTGTTGAACCATCTGGAAATTTCTCATCCTGGAGGGAGACTTGATACCTGTTTGACGAAGATTTATCACTCCAAGACGATGAATGTGTTTTATAGTTTTTTATTTCACTTTCCCCAGAGGTCCTGCAGCAGGTGTAAAGTGAAATCTGCTTGTGTGGTTCTTCTTCACACATGTCAGCGTTCGTCTCCCCCCTCCCCAGTTAAGAGGGGGAGACCACGGAAAAACGTCCGTCTTCTTCAAAGCTCAAATCAAATCTCCCAGATCTAGCCAACCACGTCACACATACGTAATTTGGTCAGCTGACCTTTGGTTCTGGTAAACGTGTCTACCTCCACGTTTACTCACCTCTCTCTCTCTCTCTCTCTCTCTCTCTCTCTGTGTAACATTCCTTCCCCCCTTTTTATCAAAATGTATGGCGAAGGCATACATTTTCTACTTCCCACATTTACTAAGAATGGGATATATATGCTCACCCCACTGGCAAAGAAAACTGTCATACCTTTATTCAATATACTAAGTAAAATAATATCAATAAATAATACCATGTGGCGCTAATTCTTGCGCCATCGAAGGTCAACAACTCCCTGTGACCCCATGGTCTCTTCATAACTTAAATCAGAATTTCAGGAGCATCCTTTACTCCCGTCGACACTACGCGTGATCGATAAATTCTCGGCAATCAACCGAATAATAAAATCGAGGTCCATCTGCCTCTTCAAAACGGACTATCATCGTCCTTGGCTTTACAGATCAGCTTTTCTTCCCATAGGTAGCACACACAAAAAAAAATTTTCCATCCCAAGCCTTATCCTATTCATCATTAGCCTACTCTTATTACTAGTATTTTGTGGGAAACAAAAAACCTCTCAACATTCCATATGGTGGGTAGCCTTCTATTTTCCTAAGTACTTGCATACATATTTCATTCATCTTCTCTTGAGCGATTCGTAACATAATGGCCACGTCAGCCATTGCACCCCCTCTGCCCCTTACGCCATGTCAGAGGGCATTTCATTTGCTCTCTGAAGTTGATTACAACTAGATCCGCTCACGCTGGACAGAATACATTCCGTTTACTGCTATGTCAGAAAAAAACTTCTTTTTTTTCCAAAGTCGGTAAGCGCAACCTGCCTTGAAGACACATAGCTTCACGGAAAACATCGGATTTCCACACATGAAGTACTCAAAGTTGCTCCATGTTGATTCTACTCGAAATCAATAGAAATCACGATAAAAATAATAAAATTCGAATCATTTCTCGAGAATAATGAAATTAATAACTACCCATATAATTCCACACCTCTCCAAAATTCTAACATGCTTGCCACAGAAATTAAATTCCATTCACGCCTCACTTTTTTCTTTCATTTCTTCATATAGTTTATTTAACCCTATATTTATCCTTTTTTTACCTTACTTATGTGGTCAAAACGTCACTCATGTCGAATAGAACATTTATTCTACTTTTCGAAAATTGAAATTTATACCGACTGAACCTTTGACTCTTCCGAAACTTTTTATTATTATTATTATTATGATTATTATTATTATTATTATTATTATTATTATTATTATTATTATTATTATTATTATTATTTATTACACTGTTTAAATCTTATTTCTTTCTCTTTTTCCCAATTTTATTATTACTATTATGATTATTAATTAATTAATTAGCAACACGTTCTTTCTTTTATTAATCATTCTTTCAATAGACCCCACAAGCAAAGATTTCACCTCACCATTCTGCGAAAAAAAAATACATGTCAAAGAACAAGAAAATTCTGCCAATACCGTTTGACAACACATCAATTACATAAAAATAATAAATTAAAAAATACAAAAATACCCTATAAGCAATCACAAAGTCCCATCTCACTAACAACAAAATTCCAAATAACAAAACACAGATTTGTGGAAACCCATTTGACCACGTCATCAACTTGGTCGGCGTCATAGTGCATCATCTTTAACCATTCCACAGAATTCAAAATTAAAGAAAAATCACAGTCGTTTACAAAAAAAATACCTAGACATTTACAATTAAAATACAGTCGTTTCTAAAATAAAATAAAACGACTCACTTATAAAGTCTCAGATAACTCGATGGAACTAAAATTGTCCATGTCAGAAAAAAAAAATTCCTAAGAAATAAAATCGTACAATTAGTGAAAAAAAGGAAAAAAAATCACATTTCAGAACCTATCCATTGTTTTTCATCAAAAGTACATATTGTTTTTCCTTAAAAGTTACGCTTAGTTCACAGTTTAAAAATGACACAAAATATTCATAACAACATATTTGTGATTGACATGTTTATCTTTTTGGTAAAGGCTCGTTACAGTCATATGTTATGGCATTTTGCAGGGTGTGATCTTCATTTTCATAAGTGTAGTTTCACAACTAAATAATAATCCATCCATGAGTCTGTGGAAACATGGTGAAACAACAACAAATATAAAAATAAGGAAAACAGTTCGCAAAAAAAAGAATGATGCACATAAAAACATACTCACGGTTGGATGAGAGTGAATCTACAAGATCCTGGCCTTTATTTACCCTTGAAGTGTTGCCATAGATGGTAGTATCGTCTCCATAGATATCGATGATAGAACGAAAAATCTGATTTGGAAAGTTGTTAGTGATCAGGAAGAGAGTTGGGCCCAGAGTGGATTTCTGAGACACCCCCGCGTATACACTGTGAGCTTCAGATTTCTCCTCATCAGCGACCACCTGGATAAAACTTTCACAAATTTAATGGTTTAGAGGACATTACCAGCTATTTTAAAGTTAGGAATCTTATAAAGTAGATGTGTATAACATATCCTATCAAATGCTTTATATATGTCAATAGATATCGCTCTAGAAACGAAGTCTAGATCTATAGATTTACTACTCTTGGCAGCAACTCGGTACTTGTATCTCTCGGGATAGAAAACATATTCTATGTCGCGTGATAACAGTCGGCTGAGCTTTAGTTATGAGTAGTCCTAAGAGGTCCAACTCCATATTGTTGCCTCTTCCATTTTATGTGGTGTAAATTTATTGTTTACTGTCTCAGGTGCCCTTATATAGAAATGTTAGTGTCACTGTCCAGCTAATTTTATAAAGAACATGGTGTTCTCTGTTAGTGGCCCTGCTTTGACTCTTCCCAACCTTCACACATTGTCTCGCATATTTTTATGTAGGGAAGGGATATATACTATCGAGATAACTATATCAACAGTATGCGTCAGTTTTACAATTAAACGAATTTCTCTCTATTAGAGATGATGGAGGTCACAGATACATCACCTGACAAGAATGTTTTTCGTACCTAGGGGAGATAATATTAATTTGATTTAATATAAACTATTATTGCATTATACAAACAATTACAATCTGGGCAAATAAGAAAATGTTAATGGGAATTTAGATAATAATGATGGTGTGAGCAAACGCATCAATACTACATTTATTGTTATGCATTGCGCATAAGAAAGAGGTAAAGTGTACGTTTAGAAATATTGTTGAAAGAAAAAGCCTCTTAAATATCGTTTTATAAAATACTATAATCAGAATTTATATTTATACTAAAAGCTAAATAAGTTTAAATGTTGTTTTTATACAAAACTCGGCTTCTTTTATCCGCGTGTCGCGTTGATTCTCTACATATTCATAGATTTTTTTCCTCTTTTCCGTTTTTGCCAATTTTCCATTATTTCGTAGTTCTGTCTCTCTATCGAATTTCCCTCCACACTTCTGCTTTCGGTATGCAGTCTGTTGACAATCAGTAGCTTACAATTCATTTGAGATTTATAGATATTATCATCACAGACGAGGCTAATATATTTTTCATATTAATAAAGACACATCGCTTAGGGAATTAGTCACCTCCTTTTGCAATAACATTTTTCGACTGGTATTATATTAATAAAATATACGCATATATATAGAGAGAAAAAGAGTAATCGTAAGAGATATTAAATTATATATAATATTCTCTCGTAAGATTCATACGATTTTAGTTTTATTTGTATTATAATTATGATAGACAAACTGTTAATCAGTTTGTTATAAGTATATGTTTTCAGTGTCATAATAATTATTGTCATGTCTGGAAACATAAAGTTAAAATAACGGCGTTTTAGTTGTGTTCCGAAATTCGAAACCTAAGTTATGCAACCTATTCTGCTGTGTGAAAGCAAGTATCCCCTTAATCGGAATGTTTCAGTTGCATATTAGTATACCATTTTTGATAGCTTGTGCGATATTAGCATCGGTTATATGCACAATAAAACGCGTAAAAATCATAATTGTAAATATCTTTTTTATTGGTAACTGGAATGTATGTTTCTGTATACAGGCTTTGAAGTTTATATTGACTCTTCAATGAGTTTATTATTCGTACTTTTTACTATTTCTTAGGGAATTAAAAAGTATACGTTATGATATTCACTCTAGAAACACACACATACACACACACATATATATACATATATATACATATATATATGTAATAAAAATTACAATCAAAATATGATATAGTTACTAATCCAATACACTACTCAGGCAGCCCCCCATCTACAATCATACAACTAGTAATAATGATAATAATAATAATAATAATAATAATAATAATATTAATGAGAATAATAATATTTCTCCTAACAGCCATCCTAACACTAACAACACTCATTATCCCCTCCAAAATAGTCCTCATACAGACATTGTCCCACCATTTGTTGAACACTATGAACGAAATTCAAACCATTTAACTAATACAAATGAGCAAATTAATATTAATACCAGGCCTCGAGCTTTTAATAAAGTACATACATATATCGGTGCTACTTCAACATTAATTAAGAAAAGAATATCAAACCACATTTCTTCTTTTAACAACCATAATTCTAATAATAACCAAGGAACTTCTCTAACCACTTTAATTAAAAAACTTAACTCTCACAATACCCCCTTCTCAATCAAATGGACTATAATAAAAAGTTAAGTCTTATACTCCAGGCTCTAAGTCATGTCGCCTCTGCACAACCGAAGCTATAACTATAATTACTTTCCCTCAAAGTAACAATATAATAAATTCTAAAAATGAACTGATCTGTTTCTGTAAACATAAGTCCAAATTTAATTATGGCAATTTTGAAATTACATAGTTATTACTTTTACCTTTTATATAGATATATAAAAAAAATTCTTCATCTTTATCGTTTTTTTCTACATACTTCTTAATACTTTATAATTTTATAATCTTTTATTTTAATTCTTTATTTCTTCTTTGTATGGCCGTTTTTTATCTGCATTTTCTGCTTTATTCTTTAAACTTTCCTATCTATCTAATGTATCAATCTACCCACACTTTCATATCTTGTATCTATATTTACTTATATTTTACTGTATGCATTTACTTACTTTTTTCTTGCTTTTCCTGATTTTGCAGATACCGGCCATCCTCTCACCTTAAATACTTTTTATTTTTTATTTTATATTTTATTTTTTATTATTTATTTATTTATTTATTGTTTATTTATTATTTATTTTCTATTTATTTGCTTGAATGAAAAGAATACTGCCTTAATATATCAATATATATATGTATATATACATATATATATATATATATTACTACTAGCGAAAACAACCGGAAAACAGAGAAAAACTCAACCACTTTAGCGGTATGGATTAAGGAATTAAAGGAAAATAAAACTGAATATAAATTAAGATGGTCAATAATTGATAAGGGGGGAAATATAAACCTAGCAAATCGAAAAGATGCAACCTATGTATATTAAAATCTTACCATATATTAATATCAAAAGAAAAATTATTAAACAAAAGACTAGATGTAATCCACGGGTGTTTGCACAGAAAATATTATTTAATTTCATGCACTAGAGCAGATTAAAAAAATGCAAGGGAGGTAATCCTAGATAAAAAAAAATTATACTGCGAGAGTGACCTCCTCTGTATCGGGTAATATAATACGAATTCAAACACGAAGCAAAGAAAACAATATTAAAATAAACACGCATAAATATAGGAATAAAATTCTATGATAATTGGAAAAAAACAAATATATATATATAGATAACAAAAATATCGGCGAAAAAAGTGAGCCCCCCTGTAGAAAAGTGCCTAGTTGAAGGGGAAGTTATTAATGTTTTTTAGACAATATTTCGATATTTGTCGTATGAAAGGTCGAACTTTAAAACGATACTGATCTTGGAAAAATCCGTCGCTATATTGAAAGTTTAAGGCAGACATGCAAACAGACATACATACATACATTTATATATAGGTAACTAAACATTTTCGACCCAAACCATTGGTGTAAAATGCTATGTCGAATGATTTTTTTCTAAAATGCTCCCCACATCCGTACATGTGAACAAAAATGTAAAAAACTGACATGCGACTATGGCTCGAAAATATTACTGATTGGGCAAAACCAATATGATTTTGGATTCGGCTCATCAGACTCGTTTTATATCAGCTGAAAAAGCTGACAAAGCGCAGATAAAAAATAACTGTTGTTGGCCAGTGTAATTGGTTAAGGACATTAAACATACATGTATCCTGGATACTTATTTTAAAAGTGGTAGATTTTTAGAGAAATGTTAAGAAAATATTCTTAATTGACTGATATTGCTAAAATTAATTTCTTATTCGTCAATTTAATATCATTATTGTTACGTTTACTACGACTAAAGTAGTGTTTAAGAATGCTAGATTTACATTATTCATGCCAAAGGTTCGCCCGGCAGTAAACGTATATAAGCCATACCGATGTATGTATGTGAATAATAAATATTTATTTATAAAAAATAATAATATATGTAAATAAGTTGTACTTTTCACACTGTATATAGATAAATACAAAGATACATTGGCAGTCGATCTTATGTCTAAAATCAGTATTCGGATTTTAATTTGTGTTCATTATATAATTTGGAATCTAGTAAATGCCTAAAATTTAAGTCCTACAGTATGTAACTGGTTCCACTATTAACAAATAAAAAACGGCGTGTGCTTTAATCCTAGTTCAGTAAGACGGTAAATGTCGACAAGCCACATACTTTAAAAATGTACTAGTTGGTTGAAATAAATTTATAATCAGGTCGGGCTCAGTTTTTATTATATTTTTTAATAGTTTTATATGTTAAAAAAACGTGTTAACGAGCATCTCTCCCCCCTCTCTGGCTTTCTTACTCTTTCTATTTTCTCTCTCTGTGTCTCTATAAGAGAATAGAGAGGGAGAGAGGGAGAGAGAGAGAGAGAGAGAGAGGTGAGTAAACGTAGAGGTAGGCACGTTTACCAGAACCAAAGGTCAGCTGACCAAATTACGTATGTGTGACGAGTTGGCTAGATCTGTGAGATTTGATTTGAGCTTTGAAGAAGACGGACGTTCTTCCGTGGTCTCCCCCTGGGGAGGGGGGAGACGAACGCTGACGTGTGTGAAGAAGAACTAACACAAGCCGATTTCACTTCCACTTCTGCAGAACCTCTGGGGAAAGTGAAATAAAAAAAACTATAAAACCATTTCGTCGTCTTGGAGTGATAAATCTTCGTCAAACAGGTATCAAGTCTCCCTCCAGGATGAGAAATTGCCAGATGGTTCCACAGCGAGAAACAGAGGTAGGTTCAGAAATTACATGTCACACACACGATTCCCTTTATGATAATCAAACACACAACCATTTATATTAGAGACAATCACACGGAATCTTTGATGTTATATAGTGTATACACACAAACGTAAAAAGTGCCCCTAAATGAAGAACTCTATATAACATATTCAAATTTAACGAAAGCTCAATTTGGTCCCCCTCAATGATTCAGAATGGCGCCCCAGGATGATAACCCTAGTGAGAACTCGATGATAACGAATATATAACATATTCATTTTGGTGTTCGTCGACCAGTCGCATCACCGATGCGATAATCGAACCTGTATTTAAGAAAATACAACGTGGAAGCATGGAGATTTAGTGTCAAGAAAAAAGAAATAGACTAAAAAAAAGAAAAAAAAGGACAAGAAAAACAATAAAATGTATGGAAAAAAAAGAAAAAGAAAGAACAGTAAAAAAAAAAATACAAATCAACACACACACAACGTAGGGTCCATTAAAACACTGTGCGAATTAGAAAAATAATTAAGAAAAAAAAAAGAAAAAAAAAGAAAAGCAATACACACGTACAACTTTTTCACGAAGAAAGAAAAGGACGACATACAGACACACAGATGTAAAACTTTATATATAGAAAATAGTTAAAAAAAATGTTTATCGTATTGGGAATTAGCTCGTTATGAACGAAGAAAAATACCACTTAATGTCAAAATTAGAAGGGAAAACGAAAAATGACCTTATTTTGTAAATTTTTAACAACAGCCAGTGAGAAAACTAAAAAGAAACGAGCCTTTACCACAAAGATAAACATGTCAATCAAAAATATGTGTTATGAATATTTTGTGTCATTTTTAAATTGTGAACTTAATGTAACTTTTAATGAAAAACAATATGTACTGTTGATGAAAAGACAATGGTCATGTCCTGTAAAATTATTTTTTTTCTTTTTCGCTGATTGTGCGAATTTTTCGTAAGAATTTTTTTTTTTTTCGATGACGTGGTCAAAAGGAATATCCACGAATCTGTGTTTTGTTATTTGGAATTTTGTTGTTAGTGAGATGGGACTTTGTGATTGCTTATAGGGTATTTTTGTATTTTTTAATTTATTATTTTTATGTAATTGATGTGTTGTCAAACGGTATTGGCAGAATTTTCTTGTTCTTTGACATGTATTTTTTTTTCGCAGAATGGTGAGGTGAAATCTTTGCTTGTGGGGTCTATTGAAAGAATGATTAATAAAAGAAAGAACGTGTTAATTAATTAATTAATAATCATAATAGTAATAATAAAATAGGGAAAAAGAGAAAGAAATAAGATTTAAACAGTGTAATAAATGATTTTAAAAAAAAGTTTCGGAAGAGTCAAAGGTTCAGTCGGTATTAATTTCAATTTTCGAAAAGTAGAATAAATGTTCTATTCGACATGAGTGACGTTTTGACCACATAAGTAAGGTAGAAAAAAGGATAAATATAGGGTTAAATAAACTATATGAAGAAATGAAAGAAAAAAGTGGGGCGTGAATGGAATTTAATTTCTGTGGCAAGCATGTTAGAATTTTGGAGAGGTGTTGAATTACATGGGTAGTTATTAATTTCATTATTCTCGGGAAATGATTCGAATTTTATTTTTTTTATCGTGATTTCTGTTGATTTCGAGTAGAATCAACATGGAGCAACTTTGAGTACTTCATGTGTGGAAATCCGATGTTTTCCGTGAAGCTATGTGTCTTCAAGGCAGGTTGCGCTTACCGACTTTGGAAAAAAAAAAGTTTTTTCTGACATAGCAGTAAACGGAATGTATTCTGTCCAGCGTAAGCGGATCTAGTTGTAATCAACTTCAGAGAGCAAATGAAATGCCCTCTGACATGGTGTAAGGGGCAGAGGGGGTGCAATGGCTGACGTGGCCATTATGTTACGAATCGCTCAAGAGAAGATGAATGAAATATGTATGCAAGTACTTAGGAAAATAGAAGGCTACCCACCATATGGAATGTTAAGAGGTTTTTTTGTTTCCCACAAAATTCTAGTAATAAGAGTAGGCTTATGATGAATAGGATAAGGCTTGGGATGGAAAAATATTTTAAAGTGTAAAAAAAAAAAAAAAAAAAAGACCCTGCTGGGTGAATTTAATTGGTATTATTAAATTAAATTATTTTGGAATAGATTTGGTTGGTTTAGTTATATTTTAGGGACGTTTAGCGCGTAGTTGCATTTTTTTCATGAGAATTACAAGGCGATTAGGCTGTAGAAAGCAGTTTTTTCTGTTGTTTTATTTTTTTTTTATAAGCCACGGTATTGTCACAAATTAGAAAATTTGGCAGGGGAAATACTATTTTAGAGTAATGAGTACCCTGTTAAAACAATACTAGTGGTTCCAGTGAGTTGGAAGATGCCACGTAGGCCCAAGCAACGGCAATAAGTCTTGTCCAACAAAAGTCTGGCGTGCGAGGTCGCGATAATTCCTCAGGGTACGGAGCGACTGGACAGTCGGTACCAAGCCTAATCACGGGGAGATAGAAGAAAGGGAAAGATGCAGATTACGTAAGGGACAAGATAGAGCCTTATTATTTTTTTTATTTTTTTAGAGGAATGTGTGAGGGATATCTGGGTTGGAATCTTGGGACTTGCTGGGAATGCGGAAAAATCACAAAGGGAAAGCTACTTAGTTAGAAATCGATGCGCAAGTAAGCTTTGGCGCATTAGTTAGGGAGTGATGATTCCGTATCTTGTCGGGTTCCAGGAACTCAAACAGGCTCCGAGTGAATCAGTGTGAAGGCGTATCTTGGCTTAGACCAACCAAGGGAGTTAGTAGAAGAGCTTTGTGAAGTCCCGAAGTAGTAGATAGAATAGAACAAAGCTCCAGTAATAAGACCACTCAGAGAAAGACGTCAGGGCATTACAGTAAAGGAAAAAAACTGGGACTTAGGCCTATGCTGAAAGTCGAGAACGCGAGTG